>NW_010553087.1:0-9379 GCF_000687285.1 Phaethon lepturus | reverse complement strand
TGCAGGACCCAGCACTTGGCCTTATTGAATTACTTTATTTTAATGCAAATGAGACATTGTCCCTAGCACGGTGTGTATTTTTCTGTCACACACACATACATACGGCCCTCAGAAATGCCATTTAGGCATGATAAGTCACAATTTATTATTTAAACTAATTATAGATATTGATTTCAATTTTTTAATGATGTCTTAAAATTTGCCAGCTATAAACCTGAAACTTAGAAACTCAGCCTTAACACAGTCAATATATATCAGACTCTTCAAGTGCATTTACATAGCTGATTATCCTCCCCTGGGACATCTGAGATAGAAGGGAACAAAAGGACAAAATAAATGCCTTGAATTACACACCCCCCCCCCCCCAAAAAAAAAAAAAAGGCTATAATCTGTACTCTGGATCCTGGCACATTTCCCATTTGTCAGGTTTAGGCTCTTCCCCCATCACATACCAGCTATCAGGAGTATCAGGAGTGGGCTTGTGTGTTCTAAGGCTGTGCCTCATAAAAACCCTCTATTTTTTTTTTTGTGACAAGGAAAATCAGCCATTCAAAGCTGCAAAGCTCCAAAGGGTTCGCCCTTTGGATGATGAAGGAGGCAGGAGGAGAAAGTGTGCCTTCAGGCAAACCTGCCTTGCCAGAGCCTGAGAGAACGAGGATCAGAAGACAAAGCATTGGACTATTTCCTAAAAAAAGCCACATGCAAACTCCTCAGTGATTCTTCCGAAACCCTAATGTTCTTCCCCACACAAACCATTCATATCAATCAGTTTTCAACCACCGAAAAATGCTTTCAATGCCCTGAAAAATCAACATAATTTTGCCGATGAATAAGCTAAATCAGATTAATGTAACTTCATTTTCTGATATAAAAATGATAAAGTTAGGCTTTTAGGGGAAATGAAATCCATTTCCATTTTTCTCCTTTGGTATGGTATGTTTTAGAAGGTATGTTACTAAAGAATCCATCATCAGTACATTATTGTAACTTAACCTTCAGTGACTTTATTATACTCTTCAGCTCATAAAGGATCAGATGGTTCTACAGTTATTATCGTGGACTTTTTAGCATAAAATAAAGAAATATCGGTATTATAGAGGCTTCAGCCACTAATTTCTTTCCTTACCCCATCTTCACTGCCCCTAAAGAATAGAAAATCACAGCTGGTCAATCCTTACCTAACTTTTAGTAGCAGGAAACCACTTAAGAAACTTTTGACCGCAATCTCGCAAGACAACCATCTTGCAGAGACGGGCCTCAACATTTCCATGTATTCAAAGCCGATGAAATTAAAAGCTGCTGGTAATTCTGGAAACTTTTTGGCAGATAAAGAAAAAAAAAATTAATACTTTTACAACACAGGCTTCAGGATCAAATTCTGACTTATCTATAGCACATCTGCTTTATTATGCAGCATGTGACCTGGGCAATTATCTGAAAGCAAATATTAATTCTTATTTTCCATTTGTTTATAGATAGAACAGAGTCTTATCAGTTGTAAATGATGACATATTGTTAAAGTTCAAACAACCTGATTTTAATATACTTTTTTTTTTACATTTTCAAATATCCTAATGCACTTTCTTGCAACTGAGCAAGCAGACAATGGATTATTTCCCTTTCAAGTGATGAAAAATGTTTGGGTTTTTTTTAATATATACGTTTCCACAGCTTTCAAGCATCAGTGACCACAAAGAAGAGATTTTCCTTTCAACAGACTTAAAAATTATTTTTCTTAGTTAAAAGAATAACTAATACAACATTGGTACGTGGTCTAAAGTAATACATGGTCTTACCAAGATGTGTAATTTTAAGCTACGTTTGACCCTTGAAAAAATCAATTTACTGTCACAATCAAGTGACCTACAACTGTTGATAATACCGTGTAACATTTTTGTTGCTCTGCAACAGGGACTGTATTTTCTGTATGTCATGTTTTTGCAGCAAAGAAAGATGAAGACTTGTTCTTAGGAGCTACGGTCAGCTCCATTCATGTGCTGTCTTACTAGTCAATGCAAAATCATGGAGCTGCTTCTTCCAGAAAGTGCCACGCTTGCTTTTTTCCAAGCTGCACCTTGACTTAATGACAGAATATTATAGACATTACTGTGATCATTATCCACATATCTCTAGATGCAGAATTTTTAAAAATCATTCCTATTTAGACTCAGGTGTCGTTTATTGTTACCCTGCCCATCCCATTACTGACCCAACAGACTCCAGATGCTGTACTCCATACCTCAGGAGTACACGGGGTAATCACACCCCCAGATACTTTAGCTAAACTAGATGTATTCTGGAAATACATTTCAGACATTGTTTATATTCTACATTTCTGCTCTGATAGGCTTCAGTGACAGCTGAAAAATTTAACTTCTTTGGTTCTCAATAGGTTGTGTAAACGTAATAGTTCTGAGCTGAGAAATTTTCCTGGAAAAATTCATTGGGAAAATGAAATAGCCTTCAGCAAATGTAGCTCAGAAACAGCTACTCAGAAATCTTACAACAGTTGGGAAGAACTTGCAGTATTTCTTTCCACCATTTCTATTCTTTGTCTCATTCTGGCCAAGATTTTCCACCTTCAAGCAGTGATTTTCAAAGAGGTCCTTGGAAAGGAGTGTTACCGTGGCCATTTTTCGCAACGGCAGCCCCCCAGGGTAATAATTCCCTCTCTCTCACATAAGGCTTTTCAGGATTCTGTGTAGCACAGTGAGCTTTTATACAACCACGTGGATGGAGGAGTGAGGCACTCCCTAGTTTGTCTTAGGTGATTTGACTGCTTGTTGCTCCTAGTTTCTTTTTTTTTGAGAGAGAGAGAGAACTGAAAATGAAGTTTGGGAGAAGCTGTGAGTACTCCTAGTATTGCTGAAAAGGTGTCACCAAGCAGTATAAGGATTTGGAAGTTCCCCTCAATATTTTGATGGAAAAGACAATAATGCTTTCATTAAAATGCACTCATGTTTAAAGAGCATTTCTTTTATATGCTGAATCAGGGAGGAAAGGAAATAATCTCCGAGTACATGGCAACACTGAGAAAATTAAGAATCAGGGAGACTTAAATGACACACAACAGCAGTTATTTGTGTGGGGAATGTAAAAGCAGACAATCCAAATGGACATATTGATTGAGACTGTCTTAAACCTTAAACATATGCTCGTTACTAATTCTGAGGCAAAGAGCACATTTTAAAGTATGTTGCAGCAGCGCACAGCAAACTGCCCAACAAATCCACCAGGAATGAAGAAGAAAGCACACCATGAACAGCACATTAGATTATTTTCATTGTGGGAAAAGACTCACAATGCAAACGGTTTCCAGTTCAAGAATAAACTCTGTAAAAACAGCAATAAACTGGGCCATGCATAGAAAATAAAAAGGCCAATGAAAACCAAAGCAACTGCCATAAAATTCATTTGGAATCCAGATGGTAAGAGGATGGGATTCACCAAGACTGCAGTAGCATCGCCACAGTCTTTGAATTTGAGAGAGAAAATAGGAGTCAGGTTTGTTTACATGTGGAAGGAACATGATTTGAAATGTCACTCCGTAAAGCATCTGTTGTTCCTCTCCAGCAGGAGTATTAGAGACTACTTAAATAGATGAAGTTGCAGAAAATTTAAGTACCACTAAGCATTTACAAGGGAATTCAGTGTTCCCTGGAGCTACCACAGTTGAAATAATGATGGTATACGACATCTCTGAGCTTTAGGTTGGAAACAAAAGTGTACAGAGGGTACAGTATCTGTGGATGTAAAAAATAATGAGATTTATCCTGCAACAGAAATTATCTAAACATTTGAAAAGAGCAACTGATACCTTTTTGATGATATCATAACCATAAACTGTAGGAAGGCAAGTACCACTAAGCATTTACAAGGGAATTCAGTGTTCCCTGGAGCTACCACAGTTGAAATAATGATGGTATACGACATCTCTGAGCTTTAGGTTGGAAACAAAAGTGTACAGAGGGTACAGTATCTGTGGATGTAAGAAATAATGAGATTTATCCTGCAACAGAAATTATCTAAACATTTGAAAAGAGCAACTGATACCTTTTATGATGATACCATAACCATAAACTGTGGGAAGGCAAAGGTGCAATTTTTTTTACAAACTTGTCTGATACCTTTTCCAAAAATACATGAAAAGGGAAAAAAACCTGGAACATTGCAATAATTCTGCAATAATGTTTAAGGTTACATTCAGCAAACTCATCCCCTGAGCACGGCTAGTTCTGACAATGATGGGTGCTCTCCATATCGGTGTTGACCTCAATATTACCAATTACCCAGTAACGATCTTTTACCTAGTTGAGAAGAGATATTTGCCTCATTATTGCATTTTTGGCAAGTTCATCCTAACTTAAATTCATACAGAAATATAGACTGAAGACATTGAGACAGTGCGTTATCTGACAGCAGACATAAGAGTTTATTTCAATCTAATAGTGTGTTGTCTACAGTAACTATACCTTCTGGCTAGCAGGCATACACAAGCAGATACTATTAGGTATTGCTGGCATGCACTGTTACTTGAATAACAATAACCACAAAACTAGCAATGAAGCACACCCTGAAAAACTCCCTCAAGGGTTTAAGTATCATCATTGATCCTTAAGGAAAAATTCATTTATTTAATCAGCTCTTTCTAGCAATAAATATGTGCACAAATCACACAGAAAAAGCTAAAGAAATCCATAAGGAACACAAAGCAGTACAGTTACATTCTTTCCTGACAGTATTCAGTTATTGACAGGGCATTTGACCATCTTCTGATTGAACAGATTGGCACTGGAAGTCCCGGATCGTACTGGTTCCATCAAAACTTTCTACAGAAGCTTAAGCCATGATCTGGCTGTGGCTGCTGGCCAGAAATCCAACCAAGCTGTCTGCTTACTGTAGCTCAGCTGACTGGCTATCTAGCTCCCTGGCAATATGCCGACTGCTCAGTTGGTTTCTTGGCTCCCCAGGCTTGTCAGCTGGCAAAGAAATAGATTGTTCCATTCTTGCCAGAAAGGCTGCAGAGCCAACGCGTTTTGTTCCAGCGCTCGATGAAACAAAATATTGACAAGCTGGAATTTCCTGCAGAATAAAAATTTTGCTTTCCAGCCAGCTCCAGTTATTATTGTACGCTCTTGTGTAACACAGTGACGGCATTATCGCATCCTCTAAGTAAACACAATGCACAGAAAGGATGTGAATCCAGAAAGCCTTCCAAGCCTTTGGATAAGAATCTCGTAGCATCTGAAACCTTCTCTATGGAGTACAATGCAGCTTTTGATACAGTTGGTTTGTGACACTTTCCATTTTGCGTTAAAAGGTCTATTAAGTCGGCTCTGAGAACTCATTTGTCAGCAGGACATAACTGTCCAACTGAGGGATGAATTCAGTATATAGTCTGTGGATTACGCCCTTTATGCATGTTGTTTTGGAAGATGACTTACGCGGGTTACAGATCAGACTCCAGGGAAAGAAAAAACAGTAATTGCTGCAACAGAGTTACATACATAAAGATTATTATATTTTCACTGATGAAAAAAGGAGATGAAATATCCATGAAGAAGTAAATAAAAATGACTTCTCAAACATGTAACTGGAAACCACAGATTTGTGAAACATTCAGTGAAAAGAAACCAGAAAATGCCAACACATGATATCATAACGCCATAAACCGAATCCTTGTCAGAGACAAACGCCACGGTCCAGCCCAGGCCAAAGATTCATGACAGGATGACGAATGAAATTACGCACTCAGACGAAGAGTTCCAGTTTTGTGTCCTTGGTAGGTGTGTCAAGAGTGTTTTCCAGAAGAGGCTGAGCAGGGTTGAAACAGCAATGCAAGTCAACACACGGGTATGCACTCGGTGGCAGAACAGGCCCATTTAAAGCTCTTTCCGTTCTCAGTTGTCACTGTGCTATCCCCAGTGCCACGCTGACACATTTATTATGTTGGCGAATTGGATCCGCAAAAAGGAAGGAAAGCAGGTTGTTTTCTAGTATTTTCAGTTCGATCTCATTTACTGCTTGATTTCACAGATGTTCATGCTGGCAGAGTCCAGAAGCTGTGCAGACGTAGAAGCACGTAGCTGGGCTGGGGAGCAGAAGAGTATGTTATAAACAGATAAGCCACTAAAAGTCATTCATGAAGTTATTACATTATGAGTTTTAGATTTTTTTTTTGCGGGGGGGGAAGAATAGTACCAAGCATGGCAGATCCTTCCCAGCTTGCTGCGAAGGGATCAATGGAAAGACTAACCCAGGTTTTGAGATAAGAAACATATGCTATGCCTCCTGTTAAAGGTAGAAATACAAAGACTATAAATTACCTATCTGCCTTTGAGAAGGCAATCCATATTGTTATAAATTACATCACTGTAGCTTACTGGATGTAATTTAAAGTCTTGCCTGAACTTAATAAAGCTTTAGTTATAGAGGGACATTTTTCAGAGGTAGTATCATTAAAAAAAAAACCTCCACTGACAGAATCATGCAACTGTGTAGTTTTCATGTACAGAGGAAAAAATTCTAAGTAAGGGACTAGTAAGAAAATGGATAGAAAATGGCCATAAAGTCACAGACTAGTTCTTCATCTCCTTTTATAGAACTGGCATTCAATACCTTAGAGAGATGACATACAAGCCAGTCTGAGATAAACTGTCATCAAGTTGCTCCAAGCTAGCGATCCCGAAAATATCAAGCTTAAAAGACAGGTGCAGACAGAGACTCAGGATACTACCAGGGACATGATAATATTTCTGACAAAAAGATTCTGAAGATGCCCATTTTTCATACAGAAAGAGCAGGTAGAAAACGCTACAGGTGCATGGCCCTGTCCAGTCAACTTTGCCTGATGCTGGTTCCCCTCATCGGGTCTGATCCTGGCCCCCACACATGGCCTTGACACAACATCCCTATCCCCACAGAGATGCCTGATGCCCCAGGCTGGGAGTAGTGGGACGGGTTCCGACTGGCCAGACCCTACCCTGAAAAATATAAAACTGAACAGGGCACAAAATACCACAGCCTAGATACCAATACTCTATTTCTTCATAATTAATACAAATTTTAAGAAGCGTTGGCTGACCGGCCAAGTTTCCTGTGCTTTTACATAGGCAGTATTTACATCAATTGTAAAAAAATAAATAAATCACTATTTCAAAGCTATCCCCATTTTTATTATTGTATAAAACTCCTCATTTTTTTCTGACAAACAATGGTGTGCTGTGGGTTATGTTTCATAGTTTCCTGATGAGGGTAAGTCTTGATTTTTTTTCAAGGTTTTGGCAGGGACCCATAGGAACTCATTATTCTGAATAGTCTAAGGGGAATTACAAAACAAAGGGAACATAAAGGTTGAATTTATTTTTAAAGCATGCTTTCTCATGTTTACATTGCTTCCAGATCTATTTTGTTTTGGAATTTTTTTACTTACTGTGAGTCTTGACAGATGAGAAACAACAAAACGCTCTTAGAGAATTTTTAGCTTTCAGAAAAACTGAGAAGTGTTTTGAATGAAAGAGTTGGTCAAAGAGAGGCATTTTGTTGGTTAACCAAAGATGTGCAAACTTTTAAAAATTCTTTACCCAAGTGACAGTGTATTTCCAAGGCAGACTGGTCTCAATGGGCATTGAAATGATGACTAACATGAGTTAAATTTGATTCTATTATTCACTTACTTTCCCCATCCCATTGGGACCTGCAGTCCCTGGGAATATGAGAAACCTTTTATTTGTCCCACTTAGCTAACACTGTGACATACTTTAGAACCAGTAATCCTTGGTTTTTTCTTTTATCTATCAAGTTTGTGCATGGCTTGTGGGCTTTGTTGCACAGCATATTAGTTTTTAGGGTAAATTAAAATGTAGTTTATCTACCTGTTGGCAAAATGAGTAAGTGAATATGCATCCTCTGGCTTCTAAAGCATCTAAAATGATTGCACAACCTGGAAACAGCCTATGATCAAGGACGGAACGGAAATAGACGCCACAGCTTATGTAAAAAACAGAAGCTAGGCATAAGCAGGAATTATCCAGAAAAGTAATGGAGATCTAGTAGCAATAATTCTGATTTCCACAACTCAGGTGGTGCTCAGAGGAAAAATGCAACTTATAAGAAAATCAGGGTAGGCTCCCTGTTTGTCTTTCTCTCTGCAGAATGGGCAGGTTAGACTTTGAAATCCCCCAGTACTGAAAAAGCTACAAGGCTAACATCTTTTTATGATTTTTTTTTTCTTTTCTTGTTTTCTTCCCTACCGCCTCCCCCAGTATGCAAAGTTTTGGTTTCCTGCTCAGTTCAGCTTTAGAGGCTCTTTCTTTTCCATCTTCCAGAAGCTGTTGCAACCACATGCCACCTTGTCTGCACCTATAGTCACAGCGGAACTCTGGTTCTGTTGTTTCTCCTCCTGAGGTTCACTCTCCCATGCTCTCAGTAAGACCTGTCCAGATTCTGGGAGTCTCTCTTTTTGGGAGGGACAGAGTCATTAGCTGACAGCATTACACTATCCATCATCTATGGTTCAACACAACTCATTTGTGTCTTCATTGTTGTCAGGTTAGTGTCTGAAGGAGCTGCTGTTGAAATGGAGTAATGTCGGGAAGCTACGTAAGATCAGTGTTTCCATGCAAATAGAAAGAAATCCCAGGCCCCAACAACACGTATGAGTAAATACACATCTCCATTATAACTCAAGAGGACTTGAAAATCAATTGCATATTTGCTGCGGTAAATGACACACCTGATGTGCAAGAGACTCTGGCAGCACTGAATTTAAAAATGAGTAGGAAGGGAGGAAGGGCACAGGAATTTCAGACAGGGTTTGAGTCTTCTGTCTGTGCCTTGTCTGACAAAAACCAGACTCTTGCCTCTAGCCCATCTACCCTGCTGAGCCAGCCAGTCAGCTGGAAAGCAAGCCTGGCATGAGAGGCTTTCATGAGCAACCAGGAGGCAGGCCTCCGGTCCAGACTGACTAGGCAGGAAAGACCCACCTTGCACGTCGGCTCTCCCTCACACCTGGGAGGCCAGAGCTTAGCACACGACCTCCCTTTGCGGAGGCTCGTAACTACCATGCCAGGCACGGAGGGAAGCGCCAAGCGCCGTGCCACACCGCTCATCTGCCGCGGAGCGGATCCTGACCGTGACTGTGCCAACCCACACTGCTGCTGCGGATGGGACCGCGCCGGACCGGCTGCAGAGGTTCCTCGGCGGGCACGCTGAGGGAGGGGGGCAGCTCCACCCTCCACAGCCTACAACCCCCTCCGTGAGAGCGCCCGGGAAGAACCGGCTGGGCAGACCCGACGCGGACACGCAGGGTGTCCCTCTCGCGGGCGGGCAGGCAGGCACAAAGCTGACTTTTGCTCCCGTGCGGGGAGTGTGGCATGCG
>NW_010553086.1:0-33255 GCF_000687285.1 Phaethon lepturus | reverse complement strand
GGGGCACCGCCCGGCTGGCGGGCCCGGGCCCTCGGGTGTGCACTGTCGCCGAGGAGAAGCTTCCCGTCTTCGTTTCCTCTCCTGAAAACCTGCAGCGGGCTGTTGCCGCTGGGACTCCCACCGGTTAGCGGGGTTTGTTCTTCTTATCTGGGCAACTAAACTAGGGATTCTGTCCAAAGCACGACACTAACCCTGGTCCTTAATCCCGTAGGCAAGTAACTGTTCGGAGAACGGCATTTTCGTCAGTTGCTTCAGTCGCTCAGACAAGTGCATTGGTCTGTGTGCCTTAGAGACCTTGGAAAGAGATTTCGGGTAGTTACTGTCGTTTAGCGGAGTTACAAACCAGATTGTACAAGGTTGCCCCTTGAGGTTCTTCATCCCTCCTCCTTCATCAGCTTCTGTTCTGTTTTTACTTGAATATGAACTCATTGCCAGAATTACTGAAAGACTAGAGTCGGAGACCTAGGAGATCTTTGTATGTGCTGGCTCCAGTGGGGCATCCCTCTGCATCCCCTCATCTGCACTACAGGAGACTGGAAACATAAAAATTGCCCTGGGTATTGATGGCTGGGGTGTGGATGGCTTTCGTGGCCTTCTTGCCGAGCCCTGCTTGCTGCCAATTTTGAATCGTGTGTTCAGTTGGACGTGCACTTGGTTGGCTCTCCACCATTATTTTTTTAACACATGCTTTCCTTCATTTACCGAATCGGGCAAAGAAATTGCTAGAAGAATTTTACCAAATATATTGACTGAGACTTTTTGCAGGCTAATCAGGAGATGTGAAGTCATGGCTCTCTCAGCTCCTCTGTATCGCCCTGGTAACACTGTGCAGACTGGAAGGAAGATGCTCTGGGCAACATAACTCACTTTCTGAGCTCAATACCTGCTAAACTTTGCCACAGCCTGGAATATTAGCATACACCTTTCCATTTTACACTGCAGAGACAAACTTTTTTTTAAAGGATGGGTTAAAGGGTGGTGCGATACTCTTCCATGCGAATTACTTTTAAATCAACACAAAATTCTGCTACAGACTGTGGCAGCATCTGTATCGCCATAAGGACATTTCTGCCAACAATTAGCGAGGACACTTGCTGTGTGTACACCTCAGCACAGCACTATGACCTCATGGGTCCCTCACAACCACGTAGCAATACAGTGCACACCTAGCCCGAGCATTAATTCTTACAAGTTTCTGATAATGCTGAGACTTACGGACTAACCATAACTGTGGGGTTGTGACAGATTTATGTGGACTGTGTTCTTGCTTTGCTTAGCAAATTTAAAACCACAGCAGTATCAATACATACACAGACCTGAATGAGAGAGTAAAGCCTCGCCCCTGCAAATACTGATGTGGAATATTGAGCACGCGATTTACCCTTTTAGGGATAACTGCTTTCATTTTTAAACATGCAGGGTCTGAATCCATCAGACAATACAGAAGCAGAGCAATATGTCTAGAACTAGTTTTGTTCTATAAGGAGGTGCAGTTCTTATACCATCTGCATTTAAATAAAAGCTATAATATTGTTGTTATGATGTGATATGTAGTTTTGGTACAAGAATGAAATATTCTGTATTTCATCGTCACAACTTTTTTTTAAACAGTGTAACCTTGTAAACTGTAAATGTATTTAAATGCATATATTTTGCAAGAAATCTACCAAAGTTGGCTTGTTATATGGTTTGGTGCCTTTATTTGTTTCATGATTACTTTATTTTTATTTTAAATGATAATGTCCAACTGTATTTGTCACCCATCCTGTAGACATGCTACACCCTCACTCACCCCTCTTGTGTCTAGCAAACAAGTCAACAGATATTAGCCCAAATCCTGGACCTCACTCTCTTTTGTCTCAAATTAAAGAAATAAAAACCAACCCCCACTGACACACACACCTGCATGTATCTGTACTGTAGAGCCTTCAGAAATGCTGGAGGATTTGGGCTCTGACCAAAACATGAAACCTTTCTGGGCAGTTCATCGCTAGCATTTAAAATCAAATCAAAACTGGTGCGTTGGGGAGAGAGAGGGAAACCCACACCTTGGAAGGGAAATTTTTTTAACAAGCCAAACTTCTTGATAGATAGCTTTGTGTCACGGCAGGCCTGGATCCATTTATAACCAAAATCTGAAACAATTACACAGCAAGACCTCTTGGAAGAAGCCAGTGCTAACTGTGTATGTACTAGTAAACACAGCAGCATCCTACCAAAAACGTACTTGCTGCGGATGTAAGAAGGTTTTGCTGAGGTCAGTGGGGCAGCGCCCAACAATACTAGCAGGAAGTGGGGCCCATTTTTAAAAATATTTTTATATTTAATCTCATCCTTCAGTATATTGTTGCTGTGCTTTAAAAAATAATCCAAAAGAACACTGTTACTGATGTCACTGGCTTCAGGGTAAAAGTGTAAGCCGGTTTTTGCTATGTTTTGTTTTCCAAAAGCAAAGACCTAGTCTTGAATTTTAAGAGTTGGAAGTGCTCAGGATCAGGCCTGAACCTCATCCCAACTAAAAGAGAAATCCATAGCACTTGTTTACTATTTTTATTTTGTATTTATGATTTCACATAAAAATAAAAACATCTAAAGCAATCCCTGAACTGTTTTTTGTGAAAGGCACTGGATTGTTCGGGCTCAAGAAGGTGGGGTGTGACATTGGTGCCCAAAGGACAACCTTTACCTGGGCTACCTTTTTGCGGAAGAAGTGGGTCACCTCTGGGGAAGGGGGAACTTCCCTTGCAGAGCAGTCAGCATCTCAGCTCTCCACTGGAGCCTCAGACAAGTGGCTCAAAAGAGCAAGTAGCAGCGGTTGGTCTTGTGATGTGAGCACATTAGGAAGTGGAGTGTGAGTCCCAACTATTTTGAGAACAGCTCTAAGCACGAAGCTTTTTAAGCTTTCAATTCCTACACGTTTAAACTAAAAGGAAAAAAAAAATCCTGCTGCAGCTTGGATCAGCCCCAATCTGACCTGATACCCTAATCCTTTCTGCCATCCAGGATTTTTAAAAAGTGCATTCAAGCTGGGGGAAAAGCATTTTCACAGATGCATCTGAACAGAACCTGTGGAAAAAAGGACTGTTAAAGGAAACTGTAGAGGCTAATTGCTAGTGGAGAAATTTGCCTAAGTTATAAGACTGCCAAGGGGGTCTTTCAATATTTTGGAGATTTTTTTTTTCTCCAAGATTTTCAAGCTTTTCTGAACAAACTGTTGCTTTAAAAATGAAGAAAAAACATCTTCAAAGACTTCATTTTGCAGCATTCTTGCCAGCTCGGTTGAGATTAACAAAAGCTCCTTGCCACCCTCCCATTGCTATGCACATGCTGAGCTGGAAAAAGGGTGTCTGCCGGCTTGGCCTTTGTCCTGCTAAACGAACCATTTCATAGTTATGAATTTGAAAGTAACCTGCAGTTCATACCCTGCAAATCTGGTTAGATCCTGTCTGTGCAAAGAAGGGAAATGCACCAGGCGGAGGGAAAAGGAAGCTCAATCAGTCACGTTTGCTGCAGGATGTTTAAGGAAATATTTCCTTTTCCTGCACAAAGATGTTTATTGGGCATCTGTTCTTTGGAACATACTAAAACGTTTTACTCTTGGAGTGACAAACCAGTGTAACTCCAGATTTTTATTTATAAATCTATTCTCTGATCAAATATTGTGCAAGGAATTTGTTCTTTTTCCTGGGCCATCTTTCAAACCACAAATGCAGGTAAATAGTCTCTTAAACCTACTTTCCTCAAACTGAGACTGATCCATACATCTGAAATGCTAAATGAGAATCCTGCCTGTCAGAAGCCATACGCCACATATAAGTGCCATATTCATGCATTTATTCAGCAATATATTTATGCAATATTCAGCATCACACAACCACATAACCACAATGCGTCCTTTATTTTGTATACTAAAGAAGAAAATCATTAAATATACGTGTTTGAGGATTTGCTTTTGTAAGTCTGCTTGGTAAGACACAGCAAATATATCTGCTGTATTAGATTAATAGGAGATAGGTGAATTCTCTTTTCAGGTCAAATACTGCATTTTTTTTACCTGTAGACTGATTGTGATAGCATAAATCATTCCAAAAGCAGAGCCTCAAGGGAACCTCGTATTTATATTTTGGAAGTAACCGCGTTCTATCGTTCTTCCTTTGATCAAACCTCTGTGGGTGTCTCCGTGTGTGTGTGACTGCTCCAGACTGTTCCTGGCTGATTCGCGGCAGGAACAGGCTGTCTGTCTAGAAAACCGCTTCTTCTTCGTACCACATCCTTCAGTTATAAGAAAAGGACAATTTCAACTACTGCGTCACTGATAAAACCTCCCATGGCAACAGTGAAGGCTTTACAGTTGCTTGGATACACAAGCCTTGCTTCACCTTTTCTTTTTCTTAGACACAGATTGAGACATTCTGCCATGAATCAATTTAACGGTGTCCTTTGTCTGTGGCATTTGGGGATTTTGTTTACAACACTGAGCTTCCCCCTCCTTCCACAGCTCACAATGTAGCTTCAACCCAAAATCTGGCAAGGAAAGGTAGTGAGTAGTAGGACTTAATGTGGAAGCACATGCGTTATGTCGAAGGCATCTGCCCAGGGCTCGTGCCAATCTTCTCCACATGCTTGATTCCAGCTGCACCCTGGCCACTCTTATATTGCCCTGAGGTATAGCTTTGCCTCACTGAAACGGGCACCTCCTGTTTGGGTTGTTGATCACCCCAGGACACTCAGGACCCAGAAAGTGTGCCAAGCCTATCCCACAGAAGATGCAAAGGAATTGTCACAACTGGTTATACATGTTATGCCCCTTATTTATACATGCACACACAGGGAGATTCATGTAGTCCTTTACTGGTTGGTAAAATAAATGCAGTCCTTGTACATGCATGTTTTGACAGACATCTGAACTGCGTAGATCCTATAGTCACTCTCACCAGTGTTGTCCCAAAAGTGGGGTCATATACCTGGTTGTGCAACAGTACCACTTAAATAAGCTCAGGATAATGGGGGAGCATATCACACAAGCTTTACCACTTATAATGTGAAAAAACTCATCAGTAGGAGTTTGATTTAAAAGTTCTCTAGAACTCTCTAGAATATCTCTATATATTCTTAAACCAAAAGAAGAGTGAGCCTTGAAACTGCTATCTAGCTGTTCTGGTTTCAATCTACAAAAGGAAGAAAAAGAAACACCTCACTCCATGACCAACAGAGCTGTCAACAAGGCACAGCAATCTCATGGTGTTAATGTAGGAGAGTGAATTAAGCAAAGACCTCCAACACCCAGGACAGAACAATACAAAAAGACTTTGACCAACTAGAAAACCAGGCAGAAAATAAAATAAGCTGCATCTTGTATTCTGATCCTCCTCAGGGCATCTTGAGTGGCAACCGCCATTCACATTGACTACAGCCCTAGCAGCAGCTGGCAGAGTATTCATAGCAGGTACAAGATGTTCCTGAAACCCAGCTGAGGTGTCATTCACACAAGTTACTATTTCTTTTGGAAAAAATATTCTTAGTTTAGACAGGCTGAAATGCCTCATTGCCATTATGTACAGCAATAGTGGCGGATCTGTTCCTTCCTATACCTCAGCTCCAAGTCCAGGGAGGTTCCTTTCTGGTGGATCCTCCAGGCTGCACCAGCCAGGCTGAGAGTTTGCATGACACAGGGAGGTGCTCTGGTGTACACAAACGTAAGAGATGAGATGAAGCCCGTTCATGTTTATTTACAGTGGAGAACAAAAGTAAATGTTTAAAATAGCTGATTTTTACAGGCAAACAACTGATAACCCTCTCAAAAGTGACTCTGATCCAATGAGCAAGCTGTGAACTCTGTACCAGTTGAAACATTGCTCTGCATTGCCCATTGCTGGATAAGTCCTGCAAGGAGGTAAGTTACACGTTAAAATTTTAGGTCTTAGCATCTTATAGCACCAGCTGTGCTGGCTGTGAGGTTTGTCTTTTTTTTTTATTTTAGATGATCAGAAGATTTTCATGGGTTAAACAAATGCACCAAAAGCTAGGAGAGGCACAAAAACAGATCCTACAATGACATTTTTAATCTGGTAGCAAAAATAGCTTATAATGTTAAATGCATTTTGGATTTCAGCTGCGTATGTTCCTTAAGTTCCAACCAACCAGGTTAGCTGACAGAGGTCCGAGTGACATTCGTCTCAACCTTATACCAGGTACTATGGCAATTAATTTAACTATATGTGGGTACCTGTGGGCTCTATTCCCACTCCCAAACGCACTCTGACCTGAATTGCTTCCCTTGTTACACTCGTACATAACTCATTAGCATTAATGGTATTTGTAATGAGAACCCTTCCACAGAAGGTTAAACCTTAAGAGAATTTAGGCTCAAGCACAAAAGACATCACTCAGGAAAGAAAAATAGGCACTCCTTGACAAGAGCATATGTGAAATCTCAAAATGGTACGATACACTTTCAATATAGCTTCACATTTTTTAAGGATCGGGGAAAAAAACAACAATCACAATTCTTATCAGCTCTAAGTGCCTAGCACGGCAGAATTCTTGCGCTATGTATATTTTTAGATTACTCTTCCAGTTATAATGTTCTATCCTTACTGTATATCTTTTGTTAGAATTAGGATATCTGCTGCAGCAGCCTGGATAACCTTTAGCCTAAGCTACAAAACCTTTAACAGTTTCCAATTATAACAGCAATCTTTCATTCTATAATACAAATAAACCCAAGTGTTATCTCAACACAGAAGACTCACATGAATACCCAATGACTGCAGAATGATTTCACCATTTTTTTCTCTTTAATTTCCTGCTATTATTTCATTGGAAGTGACTGCCAAGATCCAAGCAACATAATACATTTCACTGTTTACATCTACTTTATTTTTGTTATACTGTTGACATTTTAAAATGTTGACATGCAAAACATGTTTTAAAAATTTAACATCTACTCTGAATTCCATTATGTTCCTGGATCCCCAAATTATTTTTCAACTCTCCCATTTTCTCCTGTTTTTATCGTCTTATCCAGCTGAGAATGTCTATGTGCCCCACTACCTGCCACTTTTAGAAAAGTCTTAACTCCCACAGCTTTTATAAGCAGCATGTGCCATGGAAGAGGAGTTTCTATTGTTCAAAACGGTGTAAGACACATTAATAAGAGTAGCTTTTCATACATATGGAAATAGTTTCCCCATAAATATAATCTCAGTCTACTGTAACAATGTGGATAGAGCATCATTTTAAAGTTAGTTCCATTGGGTGGTATAGCAAGAAATTAAACAAAGATATTGTTAAAACAATTGTTCTGCAACAGTAGATACTGGATTTTCCCAGAGGCCAATATCATACTAAGAGTGTAGGGGTAAAATGCTGCTATTTGGATAATATGGAAAAGATACCTCTTGTCTACTTGAGGTTTTTAAAGACCACAACTATTCAAGACATCCATATCATCATTATAGTGTCCCTCCTAAAAAGAAAGCTATTATCTATGGCATCCTGCCCAGATTCCTCCAGAGCTGATTACATTCTTTATAACCTGCACTTTCAGTTCAGTACAGCAATCTTGACTTCATACCTGGATGGCTGTATGGGCTCATTTCACACTCTGAAGCAGCTACTGGCATCTGTCCTAACGGCTGATCATCAGTGGTGGGAAGAACAATCCCTTTGTCTCCCACCTCTCTCACAAGACTGTAGATTTTACCTGCTTGCTGTCTGCAAAACATATCCATAGCCTTGCAGAAATGGCCCTTAGGTAGATTGCAATGCTAGTATTGAGCTCCCCTGGTGTGTAGAAAACAAGTCCACATCAAAGGCAGGATGGGAGGGGGCAGTAAACTGTAAGGCAAAGTTTTTTTCCTTTAATAGAGTTACTGAAGTCTGAACCATGTCACAATATGGAATTGAGAATTTCAGTTTTAGTATCTGTTGCTACACAGGAATTTGTATTATGAAGAAAAGGCAAACTGCAATCCTTCTCCTGAAGCAAAATGTCTTAGACCTGTCCTGACCTGTTACTGCATTTTTTCCCTCCTGTAAGGAAAGGAAGGAGATGGCCATATCAGACACATGTGCAGACCAGGCACCTCAACAACCCTGGAAAAATTGAGACTCATAAGAATAAGCAAAGCTACAGAGAAGGCTCCAGACAGAATTGAAGCACAGTCATTTCAGAAAAGACGTAAAAGCAAGCAAAGCACACAAAGGATGAAACCCAATGGAACAGGTAATTTTAGAGCTCAGTCATGGATCAGCCATGTCGTTCAGTTCCTTCCCTTGCACTGGCACACGTGGTGTGAGGAGTGGACTGGTTAATGAGACCAAACTAGCTGAAAGCAAACCCAACAGAAAAATCAGCAATGGTTTTCTTTGTCTTGCCACCATCTTGTTACTCCACAGAGCAACATGGGCAGGCAGGACACAGGAGCATTTAAACTGCCTTGAAACTTCACTTTTTGACCTTGCAAGTGAGTTTGAATCAAACAGAAGGGTCTCAACTCAGATGAATAAAAGACATAATGAAAGTGCTTTACACTGAGCAAAGGTGGGGTAAGATACCACCTTGCTGTAGGCACCAAACCGAGTGAAACCTTCCCCTGAGGTGTCAGGGAAAATACAGACATTGTACACGGAGAAATGGTTAACAGAAATGAGAGTCTGGAAATGGAAATGAATATATCCAGGGCAGAAGCAAAAACTAAGGAGCTCAACTAACTTAAAATGTAAGTGTGGAACTAAAATTCATCTGTTCCAGAAAGCCTAGAATTCCCCAAGTTGAAGGTAAAATAGGAAGGTGGGTTTTTTTTAACAGGCAGACTAGAAAATAGCATACATAACACCTGTATACATAAGGTGGTGAGTGTCCTGGACAGCTAGAGGGGTCTAAGACTGATCTCAGCAATGTACAAACCTTTTGTTCTAAAAACAAAAGGATAGAACCAATATGTGTGATTAGACACTGGCTAAAACCAGCACAAGTTACTAAATATAGATTGTATCCGATGAGACTCGATACTGCTCACCTAATAACTAATTGATCTGTCCCAGTAATGTCCTTTTGGGTCTCCCTGTCCATTTGAATCAGAGGCACCCTGCTGAAGGGAGAAGGTGAGGCAAGGAGGAAATAAAAACAGTTTGAGGTTTAATGAAATAAAAGACCACAAAAATGTGCTGAATAACAAAAAAATGAGGGGTCATCACATTTTTTTCCTAAGGGCTGTAATCAGGGAGGAGGAGGAGGAGTGATTCTTAAGCACTTTCTGCCAAGGCAGTGCAGTACTCTCGGAGCCATGTACACTATTGCTATCTTTGAAAGGCTGAGACAAGATACCCTTTCTAAAAAGGAAACATTTATTGGTTAGTTGGAGATAGTGGAACAGATGAATAAGCAGATACATACATACGTGGAGACTAGTCAGAATGGGATATTGGCCAAAAACACAAACAGTATCTACGTTTACTGGCAAAAAGTGTCTGTGAAGAAGCACAGAGTTGAGAGTTTATTAGATAATGAGAGAAAAAAAAACAAAAACCACCAAGTTATGAAGACAAACAATGCTGGCATCAGCCTCTAACTATTCCAAAAAGTTCTTGTTGTCTCCTATCATCCATTTATGCAAAGAGATGAGGATTTTCAGACTGGGTAGATGGCCCCTGTGCAGCTGTGCTACATTTCATTCCCCCTTTTGTTGCAGAGACAGTTTAGTGGGACACACTCCCATATCCTATTCCCTTTCCTTCGTTATTCACAGCTGAACCTTTCACTTAGCATTTCTAATAGCACCATGTAGTGCTGTCGTTTCAGGAAATGCCTGGCTGTATTCACTGCTAAATCAAGCAGGAGTCGTGCTGGCAATTCAAGGAACACCTCATCAGAGGAAAAAAAGCAATTGCTGCTGAGCTATTGTTTTCCATTTCATTTCACACACTCAAAAGAGCTCGGGTGACCACCCAGTGGGTGCCCTGAAATACAGATTCCAAGACACCTTCCTGAGCTAGAAAGGCAAACCGGATTTACTGCTCACCCTCTATTGTTACTCAGTCTCTCTTTTCCTGTTAGTTCTTTATTTTCTATTTTTGTACTTCACCCTGTCATTTTCAGTCCTTTTCAGGTTCCCTTCTGAGTTTTGTATGCAACAGTTGGAAAGCTTCCCTTCAACAGACCGTGCTACGCGCAGAGCGTTTGCTAAGGGGGTATTCTACAATAGGAGACAGCAAGACTGAGTCAGAATTCGGTAGCTTTAGCAAGGAAAAAGTCTCACATAGAGGATATGTTCATTAAGTTATTGTTCCAACTACTCCGACCTTAATACTGATATCAGCTAAGCTACTTACACGGCAACGTTGCAAGCGGAACCAGCTGAAACAACAATACCCTTCCCCTTCTTCGTGTTCATGAAGCAGCACACACTGGATTTGCAAAGCAGGTAACCATATATACCAACACCCATGCATGAACAAATGCTGTTTTTGTGGGTGTGAACAAACTACAGCCAAATAACAGGGTAAAGAAACCTAAACACTTGAGGGAGGCTCAGACCTCTAGTAGGAAGAATGGGAGGCAGTTTAGCTTAACCTTGGAGACAGATAACTCATAGGTAGAAAAATCTCATAAGGAGAGAGAACAGGCAGACAGGAAAACTGCAGAATGGTTTGGCTTTTCTCTTCCTCAGAATGTTTTAAGGGAGACAATATTTCCCTCCCTAGAACAGACATGTCTGGGAAATTCCACCAGAGCTTTACAATATATGCATACAGGTCTTTAAATGACTGTGCTTAATTTTTCAAAATGTAACTTTTACACAGTCCAGAAACAGTGCTGTTCTGATAGCATACACTCACAGAGTGCCATTAACCCTAAAGGGTAATGGATTTTACTGACAACAAGTATAAATAAAGAAGAACCTACTGGATTGTATTTTTGGAAGTAGAAAATCGTTTCAGCCATGTGAGAAAGTGAAGCTAGAAATGACAGATACTGTGTTTAAAGTCTTAAACTTCCTAAGCAAGATACCGCTATCAGTATTAAGTGCTGAACTAGTCTAGTACTAGATAGTTACCTGAATCCTCAATTATAGATAAAATTAACCCTGATATTGATTTAACCTAGTAAGCAATTAACATCTAATTGAAGCAGTCAAACATGGACAGTGTAATGCACTAAACAACATCCAGATCTGTTTAGGAAGCAATTATTCTGAGACAGTGGAGTATGGCACATACCAAATTGCACACCATAAAACACCACAGTTGTTACCTAAATATCAGGTTGCAGAATTCTATTACAGCACAAGTTCTGCAACTGCTAAGGACAAGATCTTGTTTCCATTAATTTATTAATTTTTCTAAGTGATCTAAGATTTGCAGGACATCCTGAAAAGCCGGGAGAGCAGCCTTGTATCATGAGACTGCAGGGCAACAGTTTTTCAAATTTGAGATCATGTAAAGCAAAGCTCCCAAAATGCAGTCTAACCCACAAAGAGTGATTAGCTAGAAATAGCCAAATGCTCTTCTGACTTTCTTCAAACTGGACAGTTACCACTGGAAAAACCCAGAAGAAAACTGTTTAGAGAGCACCTCTTCTTTATAAGGCATCTCTTTTTTTTTTCTTCTTAAACAGCTTCCACATAATGTAACAAGGCCACTTCCAGTTAAAATAGGCTTTCCTGAAGGAAAAACAGCAGCCTTGTGTAAAAATTTATAATACCTTTTTTTTTTTTTAAAGATGATTATCACCCTGCAGAGTAGGGAGAGGAAATTGTGGTCAGAGCATGTGCTTGAGGAGAGGAACACAGCATGGGTCCAAGAAAATCATCTAAGACCTCAGAGCATATTCAACCCCAGTGCATGCTGCTGTTCACAAAATCTGTTTTGCAGGCACAAACCACACATCCTTGCAAAGATCAAGAATGACATCCTTTTTAAAAGAAGATTCTTCATAATCTCTTTTGAGCTTTGTCCTGCAAGCTACCCTAGCTCTAATGCTGTGACCTCTTCACAGGTGACCCGTTTCTGGTAACTGTAACAGCAGATACAAAACAACAGTATCTTAAAAGCACCAACAGTTTCTTACCATTGTCCTTTGAAGCAGAATAATTAAAATATCCATAAAGCAGGAAAACGTTATAAGATAAATTGCTACCTCCTAATAATAAAAATACTCAGTGCAGATTAGACCTATTTAGGCTAAACCACGACAGGTCTCTTAGAGAAATGACTAGAGCAAGATAGCTCTTTGCTTCTTTAAATGTAAAGTCCTGTTTATTCCCCACTCTTCTGAAATGCTTTATTATAACAGCCTCACTCTACCTAGAAGGAGATTTTCCCAAATGTCACCAAGCCATAAAAAGGAGTTGTGCCCCTCTCTCCACCTCCTTTTATTCTAGTCTGTATCAATTTGAAAATGAACTTATTTGGAGCCAAAAGTCATTCTTCCTTCCAGTTCTGCGATGCCATATGTAACACCATACAAATATTTAGGAACACAACAATCCCTTAAAGAGCTATAGCTTCAAATATTCAGGCAGATTGCCAACAGCAAACAGTTGCCATAAGACGGCATGAGAACCTGACGTGTATTCTACAGTCCTGTTTTTTGAGTCCTGATTTACTACAATGATCACAACAGCATTTAAAGAAAATACCATTTTACATGCCTATTCCGTATAGGCTACTGATCCAGCTAGATTTTCAGATCACATAGGAGGTAATTATTAATGCCATACTTATTTCAGGAGCCCCTTCGTGACTTCTTTCAGCAAATAAAAACACATCAAGAGCTGAATGTCCCTGTGAATTCTTTCCAATTCAATGGCAGGTGCCTCTGATTTTCCACTGACATGCTGCAAATGAATGATTAAATGAAAGTAAATTCCACTGAGCTAAACAGTGGAAAGAGACACCAACACCGCAGGGACTGAAAAAACAGAGAAGCTGTATCAACGAGAAGTGGTGACTCTAAGTGCTTTATCCAGTTAAAAAGACAGCATCTTTTTTTGTAAGGGAGCATTACCTTTTTGCAAGGGCCAGGAAGGCATCATCTCAATTAAAACTGGTTTTGAAAAGGAAACAAAAGACTCAGAATATCACAGTACTTATCTAATACAGTAACCTCGTTAACATCATGGAATACCCAGAGAAATCACCTACAGTTCTTAAACAAATGGTAATTGGCAAAGACTTCAGAGAGGAATGTTGTCGAACTGGGCAATACAAAACCCCCAGACTTCTTAATAAAATAAAGTCAGATCCAGCAATGGAAGGAACTGTGTTGTGCTATGGCTTGTATATACATTTTACCTTGGTTTAGTTCATGAGGTATGATTAGGCTTGCCCACAAATTCCTATATGGAAGCTCTCTACAGAGAACTTGATTTTAATTCTGATTTAAGGATGTCTTCTGAGCCTTCAGCTCATTGACAATAGCTGCAATAGCAACTCTGCTAAATGCTTGTTTGTGATTTCAAATTACTAGACAACTCTTTATCTGTCATTACTGAGATCTTAATATATTGCCCAGATACACAATTTAGTAACAGGTAGCAAGTCAAAGTAAAAAGTGCCAGGGTAGCTACCCGGCAGACACAACTGCCTTGAGGGGGCAGAGGAAATAAAAATTATTCTACCACACAACAGCAGGGACTAGGAAACCGACATTCTCTGCTCTCTGTCAGAACCCAGGACTATCATAAAGTTGCATACAATTGGGTAAAAGATCTCTTGCCTACTTTGAACGCCTTTGACCTTTATCTTACTTCTCCAATTCTGCCACCTTCCAAGTGACAAAACTCAAAACTCAAATGCTTGAAGAGAATGGGAGTCCAGTCTGAAATAAAAGCTCACATCATTTTCTTTCCCTAGTGAATGTTTTGTAATATTTCCTGCTAAGAAAGTGTTTATAACCCAAATGCTTGTGAATAAAGGTGGCACTGTACTTTAAGGCTCCACCCTGGGCAGCATTTTTTCCTCAGTCCTTGAATCTAATCCAAAGGGAACTTTCAGTACCACCTTGAAGCCGACAATGGTACACGAGAGCCAAGAAGGACTTAAATTTTTCCATTTAAAGAAACAAATATTTCACTGCTTGCTTTCCTTCTGACAAGCCAGACTTACTCACAAAGTAGCTTTCATCAGAATGTTTTCAAGATTATTTCTTCTGAGGGAATCAAAACCGTCGTGACTGACAGACGTACACATAAAATCAATGATCAAATGATGATCTTGTTTACTGTTCTGAGAACACTCCTGAGTGTTTTACATTTTGTTTCTTCTCAGCTGTGATATTTTATTGATTACTCCACTTCCCTTTAAATAAATACTGTTCTGTACTACTCCCATCTTTGCAAGTTAGCATACCCTGAGTGGCCAATTCAACTCAAAGCCATCTTGAAAGAACTCCTGTATAAAAGAGACCAATTTTACAATTTCACTTTTTCAGACCTTAAAAAGGGAGTACTCCAGACTAGTGATTAGTGATCTCTCCTAGAAAGAAGTAACACTTTACTTCTCTTGTATTTATGGACAACTGAGGACTGGAAATGCTGTCCTGAAAATGGGAGTGGAAAAAAATGAAACTGAAGCATGAAAAAGGTCTTGAAACATCTCAGAGTTAGTTCTCCCTTTGTAGTCTAAGACACCGAGATCACAGCTTCTAAACATGACATTTCTAAGTTACTTTTCCCCCAACCTCCATTTAATTACTTATTTCCATTGGAAACATAATTACTGTCAAAGAAAGAAATACATACCTTTGTAAAACATTTTTGATTGGAAAATTTCAGAAAACAAGGAAGATTAAATCTTGCTGCATATTACCATCTTTGACTTCGAAAACAAATGTCAGAATGCAATGTACAAACTCAAGCTTTCCAGCAATTCTGCTATGCTTCCTAGGACTTCTCTACCTACAGTTCTGGTCCCACTGAATTCCACTTGTCAGGAGGACAGTTGCCTACACTCTCTAGAGTACATTGGATTTTACTAAACAAATGACAGCTTTCCCACAAGCTATTCAAAATTTTAAGACTGCAGTGTCTCTCCCAGATCCTGTCAGGTTTAAAAGTCATTGCTACCTACTAACATAAACTCAAATTGATGATAGAGCAGATAAAAACATCAGACTCTGAAGTATCTCTGATATACTGCTTCTGCTGTAAAAGCAGTAGGCTCTGAGAGAGTAGTCATGGTGAGTGGTGGGAAGAAATAGCAAGCACTGTAGCTAAATTTGATATGGCTCGTGAGCTAGAGCCCACATTGTTGTAGTATCAACCATATTTTAATCTAAGTACTAAAGCATAAAAGACAGTTTTAGGATAGGCATACTTACTCCTCTAGATTAAGGCAAAAACCCCTTGTATCTCCAAATTTTCAACCCAGGAAAACTTTCTGTCCTTTATATAACAAATTTTACAATAGCGAATAAAAATAGTAAATATTCATAAAAGAATTTGCTTAGAAATCATTGTAGAGGCTTTTACTTCCATTAAAAAGAACAGAGAAAATATAAAAAATAATATTCCCCCCAAAAAATTCAGTTCTAAGCTTGCAAACAGAGTTTATTAATTTTTATTCTACCACTAAGCTCTGTCACAGTTTTTGCCATCTTGCATGACCAAACTATCAGAATTTACTCCTTCCATCCACTTATGCATCACTCAGTGATGGAGAGTCTGGATTTTTTTTTTTTCTTCTTATATTTTTCTTTACTGCCAGTTTTTTAGTGCCGCATACTAATTGTGCTCTTTCCATTGACTTGGAAAAATAACCACCAGTAAACAGATTACTTTCTGCATTGATGAGTATAAAGTGATGCATGTGGCAAAAAAACGGTAATTTGGACCATTACCAGTCACGAGCAAGATACTGGTGTTATGACCAAACCAGCTAGATTGATTAAATCATCAGATTGGTGCACAGTAGCTGTCAAAAGGGCAAAGTGAGTGTTAAGAATTATTAAACAGAGGGACAGAGAACAGTCAACACTATTATACTGTTCCATATACTTGTTCACCCACACCTTGAATATTGTTCTCCCCTGTCTGAAAATGATTTAGTGAAGAGCAACAACGGTGAGCAAGAGACAGGACAGCACCTGCAAAAGGAAAAATTAGACTGCGATTCCTCAGACTGGTGAGAGGTGACTGGGGAATATAAAAAAGGTTTACAAAACAAGAGTACACAGAAGAGTAGGGACTACAGACCATCAAGTAAGCCAGCAACTGGCAAGCTGAACAGCATACTAAAAAGTTGTAGTTTTTTATACAGTTTCTAGCTACATTGCAGATCTACTCACTACAGAATATTGTACAGGCTAGAATTTTACAAGGATTCAGGAGGAAGTTATCCAGGTTCGCAGATACCTACTGACTGTTACCAAATACACAGAAACCACCCCTGGTTCAGGATGCCCTTTAGTATAAGGACTGGGAGAGTACTTGCGTTTGTATCTGGAAGGAAGCATCATATGCAATTGCTTTGTTCCTATACTCTTCTCTAGCACCTGCTTTTGACATTATAGAGGTCAAGACACTGATTAAATGGCCCGCTGGTCATTATTACCATGTTTAAAGTGGCATAGACACAGTAGCTCATTCGTACAATAAAGTTGTAATACTTTTTCATTTTTTTCTTAAGAGAAAGAATAAAGGAAGTAAGAATTAATGTTTACCCACTAAGCAACCTTCATGTTGGTAAGTACAAGTCTATTAAGCCACTACTATTCTTCCAGGGAAAGGGATTCACTTTAATTCTAATCAAATGAGGTCCTTGCTGTGCAATTTCAATTATGACTAAATTTATCACCCCAGAAAGAAAACGGCCATGAATCACTGTGCAGGAATGGTATAATACAGTCAGCTTGTTCAGCTACTTCAGTACTTTGGTATTTAAGGATTTTCATTATTTTATTTTCTTAAAAAGACTAAAACATTTTAAGGGATTTGTTTCATACTTTTATTGTTCTCTAAAACAGATTAGCAGCAGCAGAAATGATTTAAAGAGCTGATTAGGAGGCTACTACTACAGCAAGCAAACACAGTGGGAGAAAAAGAGTTACTGCAGCTCAAATATAATCCTTAGGGAATGTTTCTATTTGTATTCAGACATGGCTAGGTGGAATGTCACCATACATCTAAGACAGTAAGCCGATTTTGGAGTGCTCTAACTATTTATTTTAAAGTGACTCGTTAGAGCCACATTTTCTGTTTGGGCAAATAAATCAAAAGCATAATAATCTCTTCATGAAGAGATGTCAAGAGTTCTTGCCATGGAGTCTCTGTCCAACATTTGACTGTAAGAATCGACCGTTTTAACTAACCTACAAAACAGTTGCAATGAACCATTCAAACCACCAATTTACTGCTGCTGAACTGAGCTACTTTTATATCCACACACTGGGGACTTCATAATTTTGAATCTTCCTGTACAATGATTCTCCAAGTAATATTAACATATTAAACTACAAACTCCGTAGCATAGAATAAACTATGTAAGGAGTCTCTGATACTATTTTACGTATTTTAAAATGGTGACATGCAAAAAATTTATGTATTGGCAGAAACTTCTTCAGGTTTCTACACAGATTTAGTAACTTTCTTTTTTACATAGTATTCAGCATTCCTGAGTGATTTTGGGCCATATTTAGATGGCCTTGGCATCAGTTCAACAGCTGGTCAATTCTAAAATTTGCAAAAGCATTCTTGGCACCTCCAGTAGATCCTGGGAAAACTAGAACCTTAAAAAACACAAAAAAATCAAAAAGTAATAAAGAAGGGACAAAGGAAGCTTATCCTCCATGTAATAGATCCACAGCTTCAAGCTAACATATCTGTTTGGAGGTCAAAGAACCCACCAGTAAAGCAATTACCAACACATCCCGACATAAAAACTAGCTCCCATTTCTCATCCTCCCAGCACAATGCAATATGCTGAAGCTAAAAGGGTGCACGTGCCTGAAAATTTGTCCATTTTTTAAGACATGACAGTCACCTACTAAAACACAGAAGCACTCCCCCTCTCCAACTTCCTTCTTCATTGCAAGACAAGATCTGTATTTATCACAACAGCAGGAAAAGGTGGTAGCAGTAGAACCCAAACATGCCCTGAACGGTGAAGGGAGTAAATACATGAAGTTCCAGGAGAGTGATGGAAGGTAGAACAGCGATAAAATAATTGATGAGGTGAGAGAAAGGGGTTCACGCAGAGTTTCTAATGAGAGGACGGAGGAAAAAAAACCCCAGCAAAATCAAAACCCCAAAGAAGATGATAAAGGTAATAGCTTGCTAAGGTACCCATCAAAATTATTCCGTGTATTGAAAACATAGCACTAAATGTAACTAAAGACAGAGATAGTAATTAAACTGAGATGTTATATGCCCATGCTTTTGGATGCCTTCCTCACAACATTTTTTTCCCCCCTGTCTAAAGGTTTTGTACAGGGAGAAAACAGGGAATTTAGATGTCTGTTTAGGATTTCCTGATAGATGGCCACTGAACCATGAGTCAGAGATCCAGGATGTGCAAGATCTTTTATGTATTTACTGGGTAAGCAGACTGTTCGAGTAAAAATTCAGTTTTACCCAGCACACATTATACATCCCATATACATGAAGGTGATCTCACACACTGAAGCTCATTGTATTTACTGCTACATATACCCATGTTTTTCTCTGATATTTACATCTAGAAGCATGAAAGCCCTAAATACATGATAAGGCTGAACTAAACTTACAGTCTTTTAGTGCTGTGGAAATGGCAGTGATTCTTTTGTAAGAGGTAAGTTTAAGGTAAATTTAGGAAATTCACTTAACTCATTCAGCAGTTTGCAACTGAAAGATAAAGTGAGAATATTTAGAAGTGCACTTAAGAGTCACATAGACTCCTAGCTTTTACATTGTAATCCTGGCTTGGCACTGGTATCTGTCCAAAAAAACAACATAAACTTCTGTGTTTCCATTTCCAGAGACTTAAAGCACAGTAATCTATTTCAGAAATGTAATAAAATGACTGTATGCTGCATAAAGGCAAACCCCAAAGTACACTGGTAAGGGGGAAATATTATTTGTTGCCAATACTACCTAGTAAATATGCAAACCCCAAAGGTGGCATTATGTTTTATCTTAAGAAGCACAACTTTTTGGCCATTGCAGCTTGGCACGGGGATTTTACTCAGGTAAGATGACAATATTTAAAAAAAAATAGAAGAATCACTTTTCTTTGAAGAAAAATACATAGTTTAATTAGCTTTCTGTTGGCTACATTTAAATCACATTTAATATTAAGTTAGCCTGTATCAAAAATCTGTACAAAGTACGATGTAATGTTACATAACCTTTACATATTCATTATAATACATGAAAACATTACAGTCACACAGAATTCAAGCAAACATTGCAAGAAGAAAAAGAATTCCAAACATACACATATACACACCCACCCAATGCACAGCAGGATAAAGGCTAACAAGCAATACCATTTCATATGTCCAAAGTGAACTGAAATCTCTGTTTTGGAAAAGGATTGAACTAGTCTGTCAATATCTATAACACTACAGTCTACACACAATTATCATAGTATTTTAGGCTCTTTCCAGGAAAATTATTCCCAAAGCCAAGCTACAAGTGACAACACAGTATCACAATGCATGACTAAAAATGCTTTACTGACACCAGAGTTCCCCAGATTTTTCATTCTCTATTTGGCAGTTACTCAGAACTTGGATTTTAAAAGCTCTAAATTCTTAAAACTTGTCTCAAAAACCAGTTATTTTAATTAAAGTACAAGACCTCAATCTGATAGTACTAAAAAAGTTTCAACATTCTAGAAATTCAAGGAGAGTTTCAAAAAGTTTCTTATTAAAAAAATAAATAAAAAGCGTTCAAGACAATTTTAAAAGAACATTTGAATGGCAGTATAATGGTAATATAAATATGAAACTTCTTCAAAATCTACTTTTTGTTATTAGCCAACAACTAAACATCACAGGAGCACATCTACTAATAAAAGCAAGTTTGACAAATAGAAGTCCAATTTACAAATAGTCATAGTTGATACCTTTTGCCATTACAAGTATGGGATCTTTACAAAAAAACAGCGTTCAATATCTGTGTGCTAAGGTTAAAATCCTTTTGACCTCCCAAGAGGCATAAAAACAACAGTCCAGGCCTGTACCAGTACATTTAAGATAAAGGAAGACGATACATCACAATTGTAGCACCATGAACTTTGGAACATCCGAAATAATTTCAGAGCATCTGATCCTCAGCTTCCAGCTCGAGGAGACAAAAAAGCATCACTGTGTAACATGGGCAGAAGACAAACTGAAACAATCAGTAGGCAAAGTGTAAAGAAAGGAACATACAGATGTAAAAATCTTGGAAGCCATGCATGACTATGCTGTCTAACAAACAATTGCAGCTATTGACCCGCTGTTTCAAACTTCTGGGTGAACAGAAGAAAAAAGAAATTGTAGCTTTGATACCGTTCAAAAAGGTAAGTCATATTGCCATTTGGCTAGGACTACCAACATTCACAGGCTGCTGTTAAAGTCTTCATATTACTCCTTTGCTTTTGTTTATATACCATAATCTTGTGAGATTACTTCACATGTTAATAGTGAAGACCATTATCTTTAGGCATAAAAAGCCATTACACTTTCAAACAGTCTTATGGGTTGTCTGATCAGACTTTACAAAACAATTTAGAGCTTGGCTTCTTCTCTGGGATAAAGCAAGCTATCCATACCTATCACTGCAGAATAAACGCACACACAAACCAATAAAAATAGTTCATCACTGAAAGGCAGTGAATATCAGAAGACAATTGCAACAATTTGACAGCCTCATCAGATCTACAGTAAAATCTGTTTTGCCCTAAACTAGCTTTAAAGCTGACTTTGAACTAGTGTGAAGCTAATGGTCACAACTACAAATGAAGTCTTATATCCCCATCTTTATTCCAGATAAAAACTACACACTAACATAGGCTACAACCTTAAAACTGTGAAAGAAAACTGCAAATTCTACATTAACGTGAAAGCCAAAGAATGGCACTGCTATGGCCAAGATTCCATCCTGAGCTCAAACAAGCCATCATAATTAAAGGTCAGTAACAGAGTATCAACTAGAATTAGCTAATATCTCAATTTCTTTCACAACACAAAGAGTTGCTCCTTTTCCAGCTGAAGTTAAAAAGCCACAAAAAGTTAAGAACAATGGAAGAGAAGCTTATGGATGACGAAATGTAAATAAATCTCTTAAGGAGGAAAAAAAAAAATTATTCTGCTTGTACATTTTCTGCCCCCCCCCCCCCCGAAAAACAATTATCTTTGTAAGAAACTTCAAATTGTATTTTTCACTAGAAGTTGCCACAATTTCTTAGAACATTCTACAGGTAATATACGAATGTCATTTGGTTACTAACTTGATTTGTAATTAATTTTTTCCTTAATCATGCTTCAAATGTCTTACCATTAGGACAAGAGAGAAATAAGTGCATCCAAAAATTTGCTCCGGTCTTCTGTTTTCAATTCAATTACTAAAATATGAAATATTTTATTACAAGATGCAAATAACTGAAAGATATACTAGATGTCACACCTGAAGAATATTAATTCCAAGTTTGCTTATTTATATACTTAATCAACTTTAAGAAGGAAAAAAAGAAACTATTTATTTGGACAACATGCAAAGCACATTGTTTATTTTGCTCTTAAGATTTCAGCAAACTCCAATTTCTAGGTTCTCACATGATATAGCTGCCACTTTTTAAATCTAGGAATGTTTCTTTGTGTGTTCAACATGCATAAATAAGTATGTATTATTAAAAACTGCCTCTTTTGTAAGCACATACAAAGATAGGCAGAACTCATTGCATAAGTATCTAATTTTTCAAACAGACAATAAATAATGTGCCTCATAACAGCAATACCATACTTGATTTGTCTGCTAAACATAAAAACCCTCACGGATAACCATGGATTTTAAAGTGAAGTGCACGTATGAAAATCATTACTCCATGCAAAATGTAGTCCGTCTGAAAAAGATATGCAAGCCTCTGCTTAGTAGTTTATAATTTCTGCACAACAAGATAGCACTTAGAAAAAGATTGACAAATAATGTAGTTTGTGTTTATACTAGAGGCAGGAATAGTGTATCACATACGCACCCATGATGTTTGTATCTGACATACACAAGTGAATATATTGTCTACAGGCATTATGCTTTATGGAGGCTGTGTAAACACTGACCCCTAAAGGGCTGTTTGGTGAATGAAATAAGTGATAGCATTACTCACTTGACATGTCAAAATGGTTGTGTAAAGTCCTAGAATTGGTACTGTCTGCAGCTTTCTCAAATGCTCTTCCAAAAAAGCTAGAAGAGGAATAGAAATACAAGTGAGCATTACAGAAAAGGATGTCTTTACTAAGGTAGAAGTATGGAACTTTTTCCTTGCCGAGAGTTGAAAATGTCTTCCAGATGTTTCTCATGTGTCATGTATTCAACACACACCTCACTTACTCAAGTGTAAAAATCACTGCAGCCTTTAAGAAATGAAGACATGAGTCATATAGTGAACTATCTCCCTCTTTTAAGATAAAGGAATAGTTAAGAGGGAGGGGAAAAAAAAAACTTGCAAGGAAGCTGGGGAACATCTATATGCTCTCTCAAAGCCTGTCATGCATACCCTATGCAAAAAGCATGTTTTTTAAGAAGGATACAATTCACATCAACTTATTCAGTGTTAAATAGACACAGGAAAGATATATTTACTTCAGAGACAGGAAAAGTCTATAGATAACTTTTATTAAGAACTTTTAAAAAATATGCTTACTTCTTTTTGTCAGAGCTTTCTGTCTCTGGAGGAATCCCCACCGTGATCACAGTTCCCTGTTCAACATCCATTGGTGCAGCCATTATTAGTGGCAACAATTTACAACGCTTGTTTTTTGTCTGGAAGTCAGAAAGCCTCTTTGTTAGACAAAAATCAGGAGACAATTTAGTTTCAGCTCTCCATGTGAGCTAGTATTACAAATATTCATCTCAGGATACAGCTATAATGCAGTTCAACAGAAGGTGGTTTCTTTACATAATCTCTTAATTCCCTTCTTTCTTACAGTAAAAGTCACTTTAAGGACCAATAGAAATTTCAATTCTTCTCTGATCTTGCATTTCATTTTAACACAGAAGTTATATCAATAGACAAGATATGATTTACAGTAAAGAAAAAAAAATCTCTTAAAAAAACACAACAAAAGAACTGTAGGCATGCGTATCTAAAAACTTGAACTGGGCTTCATTTTTTGCAGCAATAATTTTATAGTGAAATACAATAGATAAAATATTGAGAAACACAATCTTCACTAGAAATTATTTCCCCCTGTCATATTGTTTCACAGCAGTAAGCTGTAACTTTAACAAATTCTGTAATTTAATTAAATCAAAAAATAATTATGAAGATTTAAAAATCTTTAGAAACTGAAGTAAATGAAACAGAAGTTTGTTTAAAGTGTTCTGTTCTTAGGGTAAATGTTTTGCAGTGAGTTTTTAAAATGCTGTCCTGCTCCTAGTGGCAGACTAGTTATTCGCCATGTCTAACTTCAAAAATGAGGACAGACAGATGCAATCTGACAAGGATGGACCACCATAAATTTAATTTACAGATTAGGAAGTGCTCACTTAAAATCTCATTTTTATCTGAATCATGTAACTATTAGCTCTAAAGATAAATGCAAATTAATTTCAGTTACATTGGTGGTATAAATCAGAGGATTTTATTTAAACAGACACAGAAATCTTTAGATAACAATTACCAGTCCTGCAATATTGCAATTTTTTTTGTGGCAGGTTAACTTTTCAAAGTACATATTTAGTGATATGGTCCCTCAAAACTTACAAAATTACACAAAGATTTTAGCTTGTAAGTGTCTTAGTAATGTAAACTCCTTCTAATGCTATGAAATCTCCCAGGCAGGTATCTCCTGTCTCTCCTAGAGCAGCATTCACAGATGTGGTAAAATTATCTAACCAATTACCAGAAAAACATTAAGATTTTCATATATTTTTAATAGTCAACTGCAAGTATCCAACAGAACAATAACTACTACACAGGCCAGAAGTTAGTTAGTCAAAAGCTTTTGATCTACTTACAGAGCAAACAAATGACTTGAGTAAGTATTTACTAAGCAGGCACAGCGACACTGGTTTGGAAAACAGTTTCACGTCTGGTGTGCCCTGGGAAAAGGATTATTTCAATTACAATCCAAGACAATTCTTACACTTATTTAATTTTAATATCTACTGACAAGTCTAAAAGTTTTGTGTGGCTCAAAGAACACTAACAGGAACCATTACAATACAGGAGTTTGATCTCACCCACTTGACTTTGATATGAAGCCCTCCCCGCTTTGAGAGGACTGATTCTTCCTTTGGGAAGTTCAGAGTAGATGTCAGTATTGACCCATCAGAGAACAGCACAGTATAGATAAATAGGTTCTTTCTGACAGAGTTATTCTTTTTGAGTCAAGCAGTTAGGAAAACAGCGTTATTCTACTATGAGACCACCAAATATGACAGTCAAACAAGACAACCAAAAACTAGAAATTCTGACCTCCATGAGAGAGCAATAGAGAAAAGGCCCCTGAGAAATTACAAGGTTGGTGCAAATACAGCTGGCTACTGTCTGCTGAATGGCACGTAACTGCTTTTTGGCTAGGTCCAGTCCTTGGTGCAGTTTGTCCAGGTTGCCTCTGCAACAGAAAGAATAAAAACAAACGTTTTCATATTAAAATAAAGCTAAGACCTCTCTAAACACTATTCACAGGGATATTTTTCTTCAATGGCTTATGAAGCATCAATTAATCTTTTAGATATGTAACCCATGTTCCCTAAATAAAATTGTAAAAGAATGAAGAGACATATTTTCAGTACCTGGAGAGACTGTCCAAAGCTTTAATGAAATTAGTTGTTTCAGGCCCCTCTTTCTCTATATTCTCCATGAGAGAAGCTGTTGCATAAACTATATCACTTGCTGAGAACTTGTTCTTAAAGCCAAAGTGAATGCTGAAGGTCTGCACTCTTAAATCCTTCATTCTGCAAAATGAGATAGAACCAGTAAAGATTATTAACATTATCAGCATTATTATCAGCATTGACCAGCCATCTCCTCAGTATGTTAATGATAAGAACATGAAGAAAAATCATACCGTAACATTTGCAACAAGCCTAATATTACTTTGTCAATCTAAAAATATTTTAAAACAAGATGTTATATCTTCTTCATACAAAAATATCTGAACTTAATTGAAAAGTATTTTCAGATAAAGCATTTGTATTTAAAACAATTTACCCAAACTTGCTTGCAGATTCTTCAATCATTTCCCGAAGATTTTCTTTTAAAGACATGTCCATGAAATTAAACTTCTGTTTCACTTGCTTCAAAGGCAAACTAAAAACAGAAGGAAAAAATGCATTGATAGGTATGCCAGAAGAAACAAATATTTTGCCTTCCTTTCATAAGGCTTTCTTAATATTAGATAATTTAGCAAGTTAAGTCTGACTAAGCTTGCTTGCATTCTTTTTTCTTTAGTCATTGAAGAGCAAATGTGAGAAAGCATAGGTTACTTAGTAATCTGCTATTCCATAAAGGCATACAGCTGAAGTATTCCCCGTACACCAAGACACAAACTGAATAACTCCACTCAAAGAGACACTTCAACCTACTCAGAGACCCACAATCATATTTAAAAATGAACTAGCCGAGTACTTGTAAACTATGTTATTGGTATTTTTCCATTATTCATTGAAAAAAAAAAAATCAGCCTTTAATCAAGACTCAGATTTTTTTATAACTCACCCCATGTCAGCCAAAAACTCCTGGAGCCTCTTCTGCCCTTGTACAGACCAAAGCTTAAGGCTAGCAGAGGTATATGAAGTATTACAGAGACTTTCATATAGAGACCAGTGCTGATAAAGTGCTAGGCGCAGACTGAACAGGAATTATGGAAAATAATTACAAACACATATATAATTTGAAGTTACAAATAGTAATAAAACCCCACAACTAGTAGGTAAGTCTTCTTGCTCTTATATACTGCTTCTCTGTACTACATAAGATAGTTAGACGCTGCAGGTGCACGTAACACAAGACGAGCAACATTGACTTGTAACTAATTCTGAAAGGTTAGATTGAACTGAAGCTACATGAGCTATTGAAAGAGGGATTCATGTTCAACAAAACATTCAAATTTCCGTTTCTTTTAATTCCATTTTCAGCAGCAGAGATGGTGCTGGGATTTTTTTTCCCCTAGATAAAAACTCAACTGGCATTCACCAAGTGAGTACGGTTCACTTTCCCCAGATTTTATGCAAGGATACTCATATTCGAATGCTATTCGCATGCAATCAATTGACAGAGAATTTTCCTCATCCTCGTTGCGGTGGTTATGGCGAGACACATGACGCTGTAGGATTCCAATATCAGTCACATACTTCATTCTATGACAAAACCAGATTCGTTACTTCACTTTCTTACTGTATTTTTTTTATATTTGATTATGAGAACACAAAAGTGCTTCCTAAAGATTACACATTGGCCATTCAGCAGCATAAAAACTGCAGATACATCTTAAAAAAACCAAACCAACTCGTTAAATAATGTTCTTTCAATATTCAGCCATATACCCAGGCAATTAAAGCTAAAATAAAACCAATACAGAGAGACAGGTAGACTGACCAATGAAATTACTTACTTATTACATTTAAATCCTTGAAAACACCAATGTATGATTAACAATAAAACACAAGAATTAAAGTTTACACATGAACTACTAGAGTTCTGATGTTATCTAGTAGGAAATAAGAAAAAAAAAAAAAGATAAAATCTGAAACTCATTAACTAAAACTGGAAAGAAAGCTGGAGAATACAGAACATACAATTTTTTTTTCCTTTAATAAAACTGTATCAAGGTTGTATTTACATAAACTACTGCTAAACATGGTTTACTCCTGGATCAGAAGTGAATGTTTTGTAATTTTTTTGAAAAATAAAGTTAGTTTAAAAATTCTAAATAGTAGAAAAGGAAAATAATTATTTCCTGATGTATATTCCCATTTTTGAAAGGCATCAGATCACATTCAGTCGTTAAGATATTTAATGTCACTCTTTATTTATTATCTTGTATTATATTAACTCACATATGTTCCCTGATCTCTATTAATTGATGTTAGTTACTCGTAAAAAAAAAATTAAAAGACAGATAAATAAATAAAAAATAATAATAAAGTTAAATTAAAAAAAAATTTCTTACTGAGTGATTTTATCTTGGACCCATTGGTCTGTTAGGCCAACAATAGCCCACCTAAAATTGGGGGGGAAAAAAACAAAAGGAAAAAATAGATAAAGCAAAAAATATTCCAGTACAGTATATTATACTTAACCCTCTAAGTATGTAACAGAACAAGTCAGAAACACTGTTCACCAACTGTACACAGAAGTTAATAACAAAGCTATATACTGTTACTCCCTCTTTAGCAGGCATAGATGTATATTAACATCCTCCCATTTTCCATGCAAAATCTATTGGTTGCTTGTAATTAATTTACACAGATGTGTCCTCCAATTCAAGACATACATCCACTCACAAAATAAACTGGAACCTCATACAGAAATCAAATAGTTTGGGGAAATCTTGCTTCTCTTTACTATGGGATTAAGCTTATAGCCTCTATGAAAAATGATAATGGAAACATACCACAACATGTCATTCAAGTCTTTAGACATTATCCATGCCAGGTCAAACATCACCATTGCAGACTATATGAGGGAAAAGCAAAGAGACAGGATAAATGAACACAAAACTCTCACTTCATTAAGCAAATAGAACACAGTTAAATTTGCCAAGTACTAGCATGTTAAAGAGCTCTACAAATCACACTTAAGTCTGACAATCTGCCAGTGTCTTACCTGCTAAGGCACTAAATAGAAAGAAAAATATTTTATACAGCTCTGCAAACCTGCATTATATATAGAGCAGCACTTAACAAAATATAATCAGACAAGAGGACAAATGACAGAAGGAAGAGTTTGATGTCCTAAGCATTAAGTTTGAAATATCCTGACACTTTGAAAGGTAAACAAGCTCCCTACATGCTGAAGTCTTTTTGCAGGAGTATTTTATGCATAGATAGATACTTTTGTCAAGACCTAAAAAATTTTTACTATCGTTTGGTTTTTTTTTTTAATACCATCATTAAAGATTTCAAACAACAAAAATGTTAGTAGTTCTGGTTTATCATTACCCCGACTGTTAACATTACACTACCCACTGTGACTCAGTTGCTGTTGTCTGCCAGGCTACCAGTAATGTTTCTATGATGTACCCAATTCATCAATGTTAAAATTGGATGTACACAACCAGAAAACATTAAATTGCTACATCAAACTACTTGTACATATATGATGTATCTTATATGTAACAGTAAGATACAAAAATAACAAGATATAACAATATTATTATAATGTATACTATTATAATGATACGATTGTATTAGATAATTATCTAATAACATTGGATATTGTCCAATTACTTCTACATTGGCACCTTGTGTTTTTATGGCAAACAAGAGTTTATACTCACTGAGGTCCCATGGTATTCATATTGCTCATAATCGAAAAGAATTTCTCGTCTAAAAAAGGAAAAAAACCCACACACATTTGACTAAGTGGTGAATCGGTCATTGGATTCAAGCCAGGAATTGCAAAATAATATTAAATTTCATTTTAGCAATTAAAGAAAATAATTCAACTTCGGCTAGAAGTTGTTTTTCTGTGAGGCAATTAGATTTCAGTAGCAATGTGGAAACCACACTGAAATGTACTCATAAGGTAAAAAGGAAAAATGTATTAAATCCTCAAATCCCATTTTCTTATCTCCTACTCATTCCTATTGGCAATAGTGGGATTATAAAGGAAGAAAAAACAGACGCACAAATTTCACTTTCTAAGTATAAGAATACTACAGCTACTTAAAAGTGAAGCAATGCACCTATTACTACTCAAATTTATAAATTACTATTTACAACTATCCTCCATTTAAATGTTTTATTTTTATCTAGTAAATATCTGTCTCCACTTTCTGAATAAAGTTAGAACTAAAGCATCTTGCAAATCAAGCAGCATAGTATCATATTTTTGTATTCTCAATAAGATTTTAATCGAAGAATAATAGAAAAAAAAAAGAGAGATACAAGCAACATAAAGTTAAACACACCTGCGTGCCTCCCATTCCCGCCTTTGTCGTCTTTTCATTGTTCTCTCTATTACATCCTGTAAATTAATTTGGATATTAAAAAGCTAGGAAAAAATACTCTAGTAGATTAGCACCTATCCAGATACTTTAATGACTAAGTCTTCATTAAAAAGACTTAATTAAAAGTCTTCATTAAAAATAAGAATTATTCCTATTAACAACATCTAATGAGAAAAGTATTATCACATATTTTCCCAAGGAACACACTACAATATTGCATCCTACCATTTTATAACATATAAATGACACTGATGAAAAATAAATTTGAGATAATTAATGAAGCTTAGAAAGAGACACTCACTGTATATTTAAGTTACATAAATAGCATCATCAGCTTGAAAACTCAAAGAAATAAAAAATTTCTTTGTGAAATATGTAACAGATTTGAGAATAGCTGTTGTATATACTAGATTTTTCTTCGAATTTCTGATATCTGCTTTTGCCGAGTTAGAACCCTTTGTAGATTAGTAGGAAAAAAATGTACGGTGTTAATAGAAAAATAATATGGAATATATATTAAACCTGAGAATGACTTTAAATTTAATTGTCTCTTGATATTGCTAGCCTCGTGCCTTTGCTTCCTTGTATGGTATAATAGAAAATATGCTACAAATAACATATGGCAAATTTAATTTTTTGTGTCTACCACAATATACTTTTATTAGTTTACTGCTACAAGAACAGACATAATTATTTGTGTGCTTCTATCTTCTCATACAATTATTAAAAAAAAAAAGGCTTATATCTAAATAAGTTGTTTTGCTAGACTGAAAAGCCCAGAGCACATAATAGAGATAGATCTCTTCAGGTCACTGGTTACACAGACAGCATTGTACATAATCAAGTTCAAGACATGTTTTATTTATCTGAACTGCACAGAAATATTTTCTCCTCATAAAAAAACATTTTGTGTATGTGAAATTCTATTGGTCATAGTAGATTATTTTAAAATCTTACACTTGAATTTGTGATCAAATGGAACATAATTTTCATTCATAACATGGAACTCAAATGTCATTATTATGATATAAAGTATATCTAACTACTGTTTATTGTCCTTCCTTTCACAGCAAAGTAGCAGAAACACACCTCTTCAAAACGTCTACGTTTCTCTGATGGTTCTGACCCGTCACTTTCATTCTCCAAGTCCTCTTCTTCATCCTCTTCATCTCTGAAGATATCATCATATGCAGGAACATCGAGATCATCATCTTGTTTAACTAACAGCTTAATCTAGAAAGAAAAAAATGCATTTTAAATAAAGTATCTTATTTAGTGATTTAAACAAATTTCAAATGACAAATGAGGATGCTTCAGATACTTAGTAAGAGAAACTGACAATTCATTTTGCCTGTGACTAATTCCCAGCATAATGAAAATATTGCTTTTTAATACAAAGACCATGCTGATTTATACAAAATATGAGTAAAAAATTTATTCCTTTGTTACAGCATTACTGAAAGAATTATTGGGTTTTATGCTTGTTAAAGTCACCCTGTCAAATAATTTGTGCTTAATACTTAAATTCTAGGTGTTGCTAGATGCTGAGAGATAATACATGTCGCATTCTGGAAGATGTTTATCCTCTGATTTGTAGCAGCTTGATTTATAGCAATAGGATTAACAGGTGCTTAGTACTGACAACTATCATACTGCTACTCTCATAATAACAGTATGTATTTTATTACTTGGAATAGTAATATAAAACAGACTCTTTTTTTTTCCTGATCATGTACATTACTATTGCAAATACCCATTAATACTGCTTCCTGACCTACTAGCTAACACTGTAAGCAGTGCAGCTAAACACAGAAAAGCACTACACCAGCCGCCACCACCATTCTATGCAAAGATTTTTGTTATGAAAGAAAGGCATTTACCTGTGTGTCATTGTAAACATTCACTACATTGATAGGTCTGTGGCTGTCACATACAAAAAAAAAAGTGTCTTCTTCAGGCTGCAAAATCTCCAGAAGGTCAACATTGGCACCACAATTAATAAGAACAAAATATTTGAACTACAAACAAAAAAAAACAGAAAGAAAAAAAACCACACTTCAATTAGCAGGGAACACGGAAGACTGAAAACACCTTTACAAAAATTCCAAAGCAGTCATTGTTGCCAAAACTCATATCTACTTTCTGATAGTTGATGTCTCTGGGGAGGAAAAAAAAAATTGTAAAAACCCCCACCAAATTTTGGGGGATGTTGGACATCTAGTACCACCACCTTCTATATCTCAAAATGTGTGCAAACTTAATTTGACTCTATCAAAATTAGAGCACACTAGTTTGAGCTGATGTAAAAACTTGAGAAGTTTGTTACTGGTATGTTAAAATCTAATCACTGTTTTGAGGCAACCAATAATAATAATTAGTTTAAGAGCTGACCTTTTAAGTTAGGGAAAGGGAAGAAGTGCATGTCTATTTAAGATGAGCTGCAACTGAAAAAGTTTCTAGTATTTTTTCACCTGATCTTTATGCTCGAGAAAGGCAGTTTCAAGTTCTTGCCATCCAGATACTGGGACAAGTGTATATTGCACATGATCACATTGAAACAAAGCCTGAAATGAAGCAAACAGCTGTTAGCAAAGGTGAAGGGAAACAATCTCTTCTACAACACTATACCATGCTATAATTCTATTTCACCCAAATCTTTATCTTGCAGACATCCCAAATGACAAATCTACATGAACATTTTGAGTATGACTCACCAGTTCTCAGTGTCATAACTCATGAAAACAAAAAGTTACAAAAGCAGATTAAACCTTCACGCTTTCCCCAGTTCAAACCCATTACAAGGATATCCGGGCATTTTACTTTTTACTGTTAGTCTACAGTGATAATGAACAAAGACTTACCTGGAGTATTTTACAAGCACATAATGCATCAACATCTGAAGCAACAAGAAGAAGAACACGCTGCAAAAATAACAGAATAACAGTATTAACATATTAACATAGGTGCCAAATACAATATGTCGGTACATGAAATGCATACATTACTGTGAGACAAGAAAATAAGAAATTTAGGTAGATATCATCATAAGCATAAAACAGGATTGCTTCTGAATGGACACTGCAACCAAAATTAACTGATCTGGATCACTGTGCATGTGACCAACAAACAACTCCACACACCCAAAATATGTCCGCTGCTCTGAGGAAATGTAGTTATTCAGACTCCTATGAACTGCATATAGTTTTGAAGGTTCAAAGCTAGTCAGCCCTACAACTATTTTCATCATGTCTAGAAAGGTGTATGTTTTCAGCATGGGATCTGTAACAGTTTTGACTAAAGAAAATCTGTAGCAAAAACAGGAGCAAGGCAACTGTTGAAATAACCTTGATTTAGGCAAAACAATTTAAGGATTGGCTTTTCTGGGTGTTTTTGGTTTTGTTTTTTTTTTTTTTTTTTTGAGATTTTGCTCACAATTTGACAGAAATGCTTCCATTCGCATAATCCACAATATAGTGTCACAGGTAGAAATACTAAAAGACTGTCCAACAAAAGCTTTACCCCTTCAGTGTACACATCCACTCTGCACAAAGTTAAGCAAACCGTGGGTTAAACAGGAAAGCCAACCAGACCTGCTACAGGAGAGACTGCAATAGAAACCTCAAAGACAGAATACAAGATTTAGGGTCTGGGCAAAAAACATCAAAATGGTTAAAAAGACTTAAAGAAAAACAATAGCTCGAGAGATGTCTTGGTTAAACAAAAGATCCAGAAGAATACCCAAAGCACTCGCGGGAAAAGAGATGAACTGTGAGTAAAAGCTCTGGCGAGACCTCGTCGCACTGGCAGCAGCTCCGGCTGGGGTTTCCAACGCCGCAGACACGCTCGGGAAGGACATTTTTATAGTCCGCGCTGACCGGCGGCCCCCGCCCTCAGCGCGGCCCGGAGAGCTACGTTCCCGTGGCAGCGGCGCTCCCCGCCGCCGGCCACACCCC
>NW_010553085.1:12325-35162 GCF_000687285.1 Phaethon lepturus | reverse complement strand
AGGCGAGGCGGACCCTGCTGGCCCGCCGCCGCCGCCCGCCTCGGCCGATGTTCATCGATTGACTTGATCTAAGCCCTTGCTGGGTTGTCAGCATCCTGTCCACCTTTCTGACAAAAATCGCCTCGTTACGTACGCGGCGGTGGGCACCCCTTCGTGAACACAGTGGGTAAAGACACCCCTGGTTGCTCTAACGGGCCGCTCTCCTGAAGCCAGGCAGCGGGAGCCTCCCGCCCCGGAGGGGACCGGCCCTCCACCCTCCCCTGGGCGCTCATCCTCGCTGGCATCGTTGCATGTGTTTATTTCTAAGATTTATTTTTGTTGTTGTTCTTCTCCTAGCTCTCAGGTCACTGAAGAGTTTCTGATGCACTCATACTGTGTCTTATCTTCCCTCCGTAGCAGGACAACTTGTCATTTTGCTTTATAGACTCTCTTTCAGCAGCTATTAGCTTTCCCACAGGATGCTTGTTAACATTAGGCAGCTCGGGTTATTTTTTTAAAGCCCACCAGCCTGTTTTTTCTCTTTTACAGGCAGCGAAGGCCTTGGTCATGCTGTGTTCGCTTTCACTTACCCTCCCGTCTGCCCTGCCTTCTCCACCAGCACCTTCCCGGCAGTGCTACGACATCCAGAACCGTGTTCTCCTGCCCATCATCTCTGTGGGCTAACACCAAAGTGCGTCCCATCCCACCACGCTTCCTCAGGAGGTACCTGACTAGTTAAAAGCCCCCGAGTTCAGCTGTGGGGAAGCCTCTGTCATTTATTTAGTAAAACCCCCAGCTGCCTCTTTTCTTCTTGTTGAGCAAGAACAAACCCTTACTGTGCTTTCCTGTGATTCCTGTTCTGTCTTTTTGGAGAGATGTTCAGCATGTTTGCCCTGCAGCTCCTACTGAACATCAGAGTCAATTAATATATCACACTAGATAGATAGGTATATACATAGATAGATATAGATAGAGATATATACACCTTCATTACTGCAGCCTTTGGGTTCATTCCCTCATGACCCCATGGTGCCCACACAGTCCTTGTTGGGCCAGCAAACTGGACAGAGAGGTTCTTCCTATTTATTCCCCATACTCCAAACATCATTTCAGACACTTGGGAGCAGCCCCATCATTCTCTGGTTTACATATCACATCGCTCCCTTGAGATTTCCCATTTTTGCACCAGATTCATATCCTTTGATTCAAGAACTACTTTTTTTTTTATTATTCTCATGTGGCTTTTTTTTCTTTTCCTGCCCTTTTCAAACCTAGGTTAAAAGCCAGCTCAGGGGATTGAAGAGTTGATATTACGGGTTTCTTTGCTTTGCTTTTTTTCTGCTTTGAATAGGAAACTTTTTTTTAGTGTTGACCAGAGATGAATTTGCATACATTTTTCATCCAAAAATTAATCTTTTTCTTTCAACAACAATTAAAATAAATCTCCAAATCCCCTTTGAAGACACCAAGAATTAATATTTGGCGTCTGGTTTCTATTCTGTTGTCTTCAATGTTTATTCAACTTTTTCTTCAGATTGTTTGAACTGATACCTCAATCCCTCCTTTCCCACCCCTCCACCACTGTAGCTGGATGGAGTTTCCCAAGCTTTTCCACAAAAGGCTTTCCTGGAACAAAAGTTTTTTTACAAGTATGTGAACTGTGATTTGTCCTCTGAATAGGACTGATTTAAGATTTGTTTTCTAAACCCAAAGTCCAGCTTAGATGTAAAAGCATGATTGCACGTTGTAAGACAAAGTCTGTTTTCCATTAGGGTATGGTTTTCTTATGTTTATTCAAGATGTACATTAAGATACATACCTTGTATCAATTACACTTGCATTTGCAGGATGTGCATACTGAAATTTTTCTGATCCATATCAGTGATATAACGGAAATATTTATGTGAAGCTTATACAGGGTATCATACTTCGTATTAAATATTTTTATTATGGAAACAACATTACCAATAAAGTAGAGTAATATTTTGCAGGTCTAACATGCAGTCATTTCAAAAACTATTTTCCGCTTCAAATTTTCTTAATACTACTCAGAGGCGTGAAGAAGACTTAAAACACTATGTATAGAGGAGGAGGATAATGATAGAAGTGCCCAAGTCAAGATCACCAACAGCCTGAGTAGCCCTCACTACATTATAGCGTGGGGAGGTTTAGACGAGAATGTGAAAATCCTGACAAACTAGCGTGCTATGAAGAGGTCTTCAGTGAGCACCAAAGACTCCGACGAAGTCCTCTTCCTGAGCCACGTTTCCCCACCTCAGCCTGCAAAGTGGGCTAACGGTATTTTCTCACAGAAAAATGGCCCCAGCACAGTACTGCTTTCAGGAGTACTTCCAGGACTTGCACTACTTTGGTCAAAATAAGCTCTAGTGTTTCCCCCCCTAGCTAGGCACAACCACTAGTGCAGTCAGGCTGTCTTTGAACCCCCTCTTCTCAGTACGTGAGTCTGATTTCCTGCAGGTTACTCTAACCAGGACACCCTCCTGCTCTTCAGCATCTTCACTAGGCAGCAAGTGCCTTGTTCTTCAACCATAAGAAGGCAAGCTCAACTCAACTTTCTAATTACAAGCCCCTTCAGACTCTGAAACTGTCATTAGAGAGGTAGATTTTCTCAGAAACAACCTTTTCCCATCAGTGTTGACTTCCTTACCAGAGAGTTACACATTTTACAGCAGAGAAAGCAACACCTCAAGTTCACCAAATGCAGATGCTCTTTTTTGCAAGTTTTAGTATGCCTTCTCTAAGCCATGACACCATATGGCTAGAAGCAGACTGCCCCATTGCCCTGCTCTCAGGTGTTTCTGACTCTGGCAAACAGGGACCCCATCTTTTTCTTGGCTGTAAGTCCATTCTTTTAATCCTACCCTTACTCTGGATAAACTGTTTTTTCTGCTGAAGAAAACTAACTATCTCTCTGATGCTTTTTGTAGGGTTATGTGTGTTACCTTTCCCGCTTACTTCTTTTCACAGCCTGTTTTGTTCTATCAACTAACACACCTTGAACAAAAAATAATGGGAAATATTTCGGATAATTTCCCCTTTGTCACAACACTAATTTTCAGTAACTTCATTTAGAGTTTCTCATCCCTTCAACTTCTTAGGAGTAGTTAGAATTAAACGATAATACAACTACCAAAATCAACCATCACTTTGCTACTGAGAACTTAAATGAAAACAGTGGCTGTGCTTTGCACCTATCCCCCAGCATCCATGGCCTCTCAGTAACCTCAGAGTTAAGTGGCCGATATTCCTGCTGACAAGGGGTGCATATCTGTGTGCCTGTGCAGTGTCTCGCTGTGCCAGTGCTCGCAAGCAGCGAGGTACAGTACGAGTAGATTCATGGAGCAACATAGCTGGAGCTGAGGATCCACCACCCACACCTCCCATATTTAAGGGGATGTTTTTTAGGGTGCCTCTAGCCCTCTCCTGGGGACTGACCACCCTTTGCACCTTCCAGTTTAGCTGCTGCTGAAAAAAAGTCCAGTGTGTGCCTGCCCTAAGACTGCCTCACAGCACAAGCCAAAGCAAGATGGCCAGGAGTTTCCCTTCAAAAGCACATTCCTGATCTGTGGTTCAGGCTCCTGGATCCTATCATAACTTCACTACCAGTAATAATAATACAAAGATCATGAGTCAGGCTGTCAAACTGCTTGTGCCTCCCTCTACAGGCTAATTCCTTCAGACCCAAAGGAGCTTGCTAACCGGAGGCGTCCAGCAGCCGAAGTGATGCCAGCTTGTGCTTTTGGCCTTCAGAAGCTGATCCTCACTGACGACCCTGGTGTCTGTCTGCATGTGATGTCATTGGTATGATGGATGGACCAGAAAACAGTCCTTGCTTAGGTTCCCTAAGAAAACACAGTAGAGGAATGAATGTCAAGGAACTGTCGGTAAAATGCATGAGTAGCTGCTTCAGCATGGAAGAGTGCAGGAGGAAAAGTAGGTTCAAAAAGAATAAACAGGAAATCCTTTCCTCACATGAGTCTAGGCTCCTTATAGACATATTTCTATCATCTAAATGGTTGTGTGAAATGGCCATTAAACTGTAGAAAAATCAGTATTTTGTTAATTACTCAGGGAAAGAAAAACTCATGGAAAGATAAGTGGAGACTGGAAAAGAGATCTGGTGTCTTTTGGGGAGGGGGGTCCCACTCCGGCTGAAATTGGTAGCAGTGGTTTCTGTTCATTTTGGCAATGGCTAATCTGGATCCATGAATACAAAGAAAGCCAAAACTAATCAGCATTTTGGAAAGAATCTGTACAAGCACATCAATAGTAGGAATGCAAGTTTACCGAAAGTGGCTCTAAAGGCAGCACAAAGCAAGCAGTGAGATAAGTTCAAAACTTCATAGGGAGAAAACAAGAACATTTGGGACAGGAAAAAAATGCCAACTCAATAACATTGTAAATGGTAGAGACAGACAAATTAGGCCTCCACTTAATCTTGATGCAGTTTTGGTCAAGGAGCCTGCTGCATGCAGTCTGAGACATTAGAACTTGGGCCAGTGTTTCTGGGCTACATAAAGACTCAAACAAAAGTCAGGCATCACTTAGCGCATTTATCCTGCGTGGCTACCAAAACAAGCATTAGCTGAGATGCAGGAACAAGGGCAAGTTGGCAGGGCTAAGGAGAAGTGGTTGTGGCAATGCAGACAAGGTCACCTGTGCCCGAAGGAGGTATAGCTGTGTCCCTCAGGATGCATTGCTGGCTTTGATTGCACTCCTCATGTTATCTGATCATCAGAGGTTTACCACACCATCCCTGGGACAAGCTGCAGCGAGAGACTGGAAATACCAAAGGTCAAGTCATGGTATTTTCCCTCAGGTGACAGCAGGGAGCACAAACCATAGTACCTGAGCTCAAACAAACACCAAAACACCATGACAGCTGGAAGGTAATGAGAGCTTTTCCCAGACAACAACGGGCACCCTCAGTGCCTGCCAGGCACTGGCGTTTGAGTTTATTCAATCCTCCCAGGACTGGAGCCGGGGTCCTTGTGGATGCAGGGTGGAGATGCTGGCTGGATCTGATCCGCAGGGCAGGGTGCACATCCTTCTCAGGCAACCGTTACTGACAGCACAGCGAAACCAAGGCTGTGCTTGTAAGATGCAGAAGTGATTACAGTAAAATTCCTGGGGTTTAATTAACTGCCAGGACAACTTGGGAGTAGTTCAATACAACCACACAATATGCGCACATAAGCATATGGATTTGTGCTCACTGATAGAAGCTAAGTCCTGATCTTATCAGGTGGCCATTTACCTCGGTCTTTTAAAACTTCAAAGCGAAAAACAAATCCTGTTCACAATAGAAACACTCATGGACCTTATCTGAAGCCCAGCATCACTACTGATACCAGCAGATTAAAAAAGGACGAAGCAGATGCAACAGGTATTAGCCCCATCATGTAAGATGCAAGCAATAAAGAGTGCCAAGGGAACATCTGATGCACAATGTCTTTTGTTGTAGCCAGTCATTTTAAACCCAATGCCCCTGCTATGATCTCTGGGGTCTAGCCAGCGTGGAGGAGGTCCAGGGAAGCTCAGGAGCATTGGCCCTTGCATTAGCACTGTCTGGGGCATGGCTACGTGGTTCCCTTCTTACCCTTCCCTCCTTTCACATCCCCAGTCACATGAAGGTGGTCTTTGCCCCTGGGAAGAATAAGAGTTTTGACTCACCTGAGTCTGGCACATGTCCATCATGATGTTACCCTGCAGAAGGGTGCCTAGTGCATATGTTGGGAGCTTCAAATCTACTGATTGATTACAGAGCCTTGCCTCCCACAGTGGAAACCCAGGCTCTTTGAAACCTTCATTTAAATAAATACTATATTGTTTCAGGTGGCCAAAGTTTTATTTTACTTCTCTAGTAAATATCTTCCAGCTCCTAAACGAGAACTTTGTGAAAATTGCTCCCACAATGCAACTTAAAAATCACCCTGCAGAGACCTTATGTTCCTCAGCCTAAATCCAGCCTTCAGTGTGTCTTGAGTTATGAGGTTGTCCAGATCACTATTAAAGGAGCAGAGAATTTACACCAAAAGACATAAACAAATCAACAATAAAAATAACCATTTATCTCTTCTTCCTCCCCAATGCCTTATTCCAGAGGTCACTGTGTTCTCTTGTGGAAGCAAAGCTCTATAATGTGAGTTTAGACACTTCAGGCTAAATCCCAGAGTTCATACTCATTTTTCCCCAAGTAACTTTGGTGGATTTTTAGTTCGTGCTTTTTCCTTGGATAAGATCTGAGAAACAAGCAGAGGCTCCAGAGCAGAGCTGTTGGTCAGAGAAAAGCCCAGGTGACTGGGGCACATGTTGCGTGGCTCCCCGCTCAACCCAGGGTGACTCACACCATAACGTTAGGAAAGAAACAAGCTCTCAGCCTCACGTTCTTCCTATTTTGCAAATGAGGTTTGCTTACAATAGGCTCAGCTCAGTGGACCGAAAATGCAGATTATGGGAGGGTCCATCTAGCTCTGTGCAATCTCACATGCGGCAAGGGCTGAACAGACAGGTTGCTTCTATGCAGAAAGCAGCCTGCAGAGCCCAGTGGCCAGTTTATGAAAGCAAACCTACACCCACGTCACCACAACATCATGTTTTACCAAGCAACAGGTCTAACACCATCTAGAAATAGGTACAGCTGTTTAGGAAGAGTGGGACAAACCTCGCTCCCCAAAAGCTTCCCCTTGCAGAGCTTCCCGTAGAAACCCAACTGCTTTATAAAGATGCCATTGCATGGGACAGCTACTGCCTTTCATTTCAATGAGCTCCGGCCCCAAGTCTCTCCCTAAGATTATTCTACAGACAGGACAAAGCATTTTACAGGATTCGGTTTGGCCCAGAAATTGTTTGGGATTACCCAGGTTTTGGAAAAGGCATCTCCTGTGGCTCAGGGGATGTTATGCGGGCTTCCTGCTGCCTTCCTAGGTTCTGCTGCTAAAAAATAATATCCCTTGCTTCCCTTGCACTTCCAAGACATACAGCATGCTTTGTCAATGTCCACCGTTGTTTAAAGCCCCTCCAGGCTCCTACTGGAGACATTATTTCTGTCCGAGTTTCGCTAGGCAGCAGGGGATTCTTCCTGATTTTAAAGAGGGCTCCCATGGATCGTGAATAATCTGCAATGTTCCTAACACAAGCCTTATCCAGCTGCCTTGTAACGCACAGAAGGGCTCACATTTGAAAATCCAACCGGCAGTCTGAGCCATCTGCGGGCATTTTGAAATGCTCTGAATCAGAAAGAGGAGACCTGGCAGGTCACCCAAAGATACCACTGTGCAAATGGCAGCCTCAATACACCAACTGGAAAACAATGTCTTTCTGAAAGCTTGCTAAACATTTGGTTGTCCTTAGTCCTAAAAAGTCATACCTCAGCCGTTGTAACTCAGGCCAATCCATCTCATCTTCATTAATACTCCATAGCACACAGAAAGATGCCCAGTTTGATGTAAAGATGGCCAAGTGAGGGAGAGCCGTGTTGAGGACTCAGGCTGGTGTCCTCCAGGGCTGTGAGCAAGCGGCAGCTCCCCAGGGCAGGCAGACCTTTCTAGGCTCGCTCTTCCAGATGCGTTCTCTGTGTATCCCAGGTGGTCTCTTCCCTTCCTGCACCCACCTGCCTTTCTGCTCTCCTTCCAGGGACATACGGCCATTTCTCCGTGGAGGACATGCTAAGCTGGCTTGCATCTGGGCACTCTGAAGCAAGTGGGAGCAGACCAAGCAACCCTCTGCAGAGGCATGGTGGTGTAGCCATGGCGTAGGAGAGCCCTTCCACATTGATCCGCTGTATCTGTACCTCATCTAACACCTCTTCTTTTTCCTTTTTAAATACAGAAAAAGGGAAAAGAGATACTGTTGTTATATTCCGTAACAACACAGTTTATGTAAATAGTTTACAAAACAAGTGAATGAAATTTATCAAAAAAATTCACACGAAGAAAGGATCTTCAGGTAGCTATCACACATACACACAAGCATGAACAGATACACCCCGTATCCATCACACACTGATTAATGAAGTAAAAGTTGAATAGTAAAATGGGTAAATAAAAAGCTGGAGACTCACCAAACTAGAATGCCATGTATGCATTAAAAAGTGATCAATGTATTTATCAATAGCTATAAAAATTTAGCCCCACCTTAGGGCAGGCATTATGGCTGCAAAAAACCTTAACAACAACATCTCTTTCTCTGCCACACGTGATTTCATTGATCATTATTTTAACACAATCTGGAGGATCAGGGTAGATCATAGGGCAAGAGCTTGAGGGTTTTACCCCTCCTTTTGCCACTCATTGATTGCGTTAACAACCAAGGCAAGTCAGATTTCTGCTATGTTTCACAGTTTCCCTTTTGTAAGTGGGGATAATATTTCTTACAAGTTTTTGTAAAGCAGTTTGAGATCTTGGGGAGAAAGCAGCTATTTAAATGCTCTATGTTATTATTTTAGGCCCTGGTTCAGGAAAACATATATGTTTAAATCCTGCTGCTTTAATGGGTCAAAAGTACCTACTTCAGGCTAAGCTCATACTAATGTGTTCTTTCTGAAAAAGCTGCCTTAAACCTTCCAATTATGCCTATTAAAAATACAGCCCATTGAAGCTTACTTAAAAGATAGAGTTAATTTCTAAAAGGGGACAAAAAGTAGTGAATTAATGGCAGCTCAGCATATTGAAGTATTACCTTCCATGTTTTATTCAGATGAAAGAGGCATGCAGGAGTACCCATGCCTTTTTGATTAGACGCACGCAGTAGACATTAGGTCCCCTTCAAAGATCCATGGGCCGTTCGGAGTCCGGAGCTGCTCCACATTGTCATCGTGGGGAAAAAAAAAAAGTCAAACTCTTTTTCTCAGAGCCAGGCTTCTTCCCCCAGCTCCCCCTCCCATATTTGTATATATTTCTAGAGGAGAGTCAGGCTTAGTTTGTTCATATGCTGCAGTTCCTGGGCGGACCCCACACACAGCTGGGCTTCAGCAGCTGGATCCGCCTTCCCGGCAAGCCTAGCCGGGAGCCTCGCAAACTCGGGGCTCCGGGCTTGACAGCGGAAAGGAACGCAGGAGGCTGGCTGCACCGAGGGAAGATGAATTGGTCAACGCCGTGAAGCCGGGCTTCTGATCGCTGGCAGGATCCAGAAAATGGGTTACTGGAGGAGACCGGGTCTGCTTTCCTTACTGCTGCTCTCCTTCTGTGAGTAGAAAAATATTTCTGGTTAGACAACATTAAGCAACATACTCCGAGAGGTCGTTTATTTTTCCTTCCTCCAGCAAAATAGCTAATCTTTGATTTCTCCCCTGACAGCAATTAGCCGCAAGATTGGAAATAGCTGAGAATTTGGTAGAATACACTGCTACAACTGCATCAGCTGTGTATTTCTCTTACGGCGAAGGGCGAGCGTTTGCCTTGGTGGAAAGCGCTGCGTGCTCGCTTGGAGCAGCTCGCAGATGTCAGTATTTACAGTGCAAAAATATATATAGGTCAGCATTACTTGTTGCAAGTTTTTATTTTACTGAGGGAGATTAAAAGCAACTGAAGTGCACCGCGAAACGATCTGGCTTCGACAGTGTCCAGATGTGGTGAAGTTTGCAGCTTAGAACTTTATCTGCCCCAGTTTATGTGCAGAATTAATCGAACTATTAAAGAAGGAAAGAAGTAGGGAGGAGGGGGAGGAGAAATGTCTTTGCAACAACATCTGGTTATTCGGCAAACCTTTCCAGCACTTACGTAAAGATTTCTTTGTAATAAGTAAGTGCCCTGCTTAGGTTTTGGTAGCACTTCTTCAATACTCTAGATAAAACACTCCAGCAGCACTTGAAAATGTGCCCATTCATGGTTTAACTTCTCTTGTTTATATCTTGATGATTGTTTCATAACAGGGAATAGATTTGTATATAAGTAAGTGTTATATATGTATCTCCTAAGTATGTGTGTCTGTCTGTCTGTGTATATACAGTGCCTATGTATACACACATATACCCCGATATAGTATATATTTATATATTTGCACCGACAATGGCACTTTTTACAGTGAACTCTTTTACAAACACAGACCCGTCTCCCTCGCTACAGAAATTTCGATGCAACTAAAATTGCTTTCTGCTCAAAGCAGTGAAGTAGGGGGATTATAATTCCAGTATTTTGCATCCAAATGAAATAACTGGGGGCAGGGACCTGTATCTGCGTTCACTTTACATGGGTCCCCCTATCTACAGGAATAGGGAATGAAAGAATATGATCGGTCAGTAATTTGTGTGTAAGCAGATACAACCCTACGTGCAACTGTTGAAGCAGAGGGACCCGGATGGGGGAATTTAGAACATAAGGTCTGGTTGATTTTTCAAAAAGTTGCGGAAATATATAATATTCATTATTGTAGATAATACCCTAAAATGTGGTTTGAAATGTAGGATGCTACGCCGATAACATCCTGCTAAATTAATCGCATTTGGAGCAGAACTGAAGGAATTACTACAAGGTATTATTTAAAGCACAGTCTTGGGTTGGTTTTGGTAAGAAAGACGACCACTAATTATCCTTCAGAAATACCTAATTTTGGAGTTATTTAACTTATGGTTTCCTTTTTCTGAAAGGCAAGGTTTTAATCTGAAGGAAGCCAAACCAAAACATATCATGATTACTAAGTTCATCTGAAAGGTTACGTGAGTGATATGATGACAAAATTTGCCTCTGTACGGGGAAAAAAAAATAAACCAAGGCGCGCTCTGTCTGATTCAGCTCAACAATGATATATGTTTTCTGGGGCTACATCCACTTCCCTTGTGTCTTAAGATCGACCCTACAGTCATTCTGAGACAGTTAAAGTACCCTGGGAGCCCACTTTGCACTGACATTAAGAGAGAAGGCAACAGCAAGTGCCCCAAAACGCCAGAAAATACACGGGCAGTTATTCTTCAAGCAACAAATCCCACCGCTCATCCAGCCTCTCTTTAAAGACTGGCAGCACTGCCTCGGCAGCAAAGTCGCTCCTCATAGCACAGAGATTTAAGATTAGCCATAGACAACATGGCCCGGAGTGCATCTCAGCTGTCCCAGAATCTCATCTGTCCCCTCAAGGCCAGCCGAGCATCTTTAGGGACTTTGCTGCTCTCCCTAATCGTTTACACCAGGGCAGCAGACCCCAGTTTGCGCTCCACACTGCCTGTCTCTATCCCTTTAATCACCAACATGGTTGAGTGGTCATCAGACAGCACATCTGACCGCTTTCATCCATACGCAATGGAAAAAAGGACTAGTCTGGCAGACCGCTGAAATTTCAGCTACTGCGTTTCCCTAATCCTCCCTGGCCAGCCCTAGCAAGGCTTCAAAATACTTACCCTTAAACTTCTCCCTGGTGGCAATGCTGCTGGAGGGCAGCATTTTCAGCTGGCTTTCTCAGCAGAAGGTGCAGACAGGGGCTGTAGTTGTGGCACTGCTAAAGCAAACCCTCACGCAAGGGAGCAGGGAATCCTCCCAGGGCAGAGAGCTGGCATGGTTCTGGATTTACCTAGCCCAGGACAAAAAAATACAAGGATCATTCAAGATTGGAAAAACCTGTCTTACAGTGCGGGGGCTGAAGGCTTTCAGTGTCTTTAGTTTGGCCAGGAGAGAGCTGGGAGGTGAGCTAGTTATCAGCTACAACCAGGTCCCGGAGAGATGCTTTCTGGCAGAGGGCTTCCTCTTCTATGGGACAGAGGGAAAATAAGATTTACACACTGGAAGCTGAAGCCGGGCACTTTTGTGTTAGAGCACAACACGGTAAAGTTGTTCCAGCAGGTAATTACTCAGACTCAGGATGTGGTGGATTTTTGTTGCTCAAAAGCCTTCCATGATTGCAAGACTATCTGCTCAGTAGACTATAACCCAGCAGTCACGGACATGATATAGGGATTACTGTATTGTGCACATGGAAACACTCCGTCCCTACAGTTAATAATTAGGAGTTTTCCTGCCCTGTTTTGCATCAGAATCAGGAAAGTCTCCCTCGTGCTCTGTCTGTCAGGAATAGGGCTCAGGTCAGGCCACACAAGCATGGGGCTGAGCACAATCTCATCTCACGGAGAGGAGAGAAAAGCACCACAACTCTCTGAGCTGTTGAGACAACCTCAAGAACATGAGTTAAGTGTCACTGGTGTGAAGACAGCTCTCAGGGCATGAAGAGCCCCAGGAGCCCGGCAGAGTGCCTTGGGCATCCAACCTCCAAAAAGAAGACACGAAACTCAAAATGTGCCAGGGCACACAGCACTCACCAGGGGAGTACCACATGGGATCTGCTGAAGCTCCAAAGAAAGAGAAAGAGGATTTGTGCAGTGAGGGATGGTTGCAGGTCTGTTGCCCTGAGTCCAGAGCTCCCAGCTCCTGGGGTTTGGGTCTGCTTCTCCATAACTCCATTAAAATGCTGGCCCGCTAAAATATCCTGACATTTTTTCCTATGAGTCTCCTGGGCTCCTTTTGCGATGGTCCCTCAAGGCGCTGTGATGGCTCCGCAGAGAGCGCATTCAAGGGGGTATCTCTTGGTAGATGGTGGCTCTCTGAAGCCACATGCTCTTTCCTGCTTGCACAAACCAGCCCCTGTTCCTCCAGTGAGCCTCTTTGGCTAAACATATAGAGCATATATAATTCATAAATCATGACAGGGAGCTCCAGGGCTGTCAGAAAAACATCTCTGGCTTTTGATGTGCTCAAGAAACCTCTGACCTATCCCAGGCTCTTCAGGCAGCTCGTTCAAGAAGTCGGCCTCTTATTTCTAAGGTCATCAGAGCTAAAACCAGGGGTTGTACTGCCACTGAAACGCCAGCCCGCTCCTTGGGGAGGGGAGCTACCAGGATTGCACCCCAACACCGATGCACTCACAACTCGGGAGCAGAGGGTGAAACCTGAGCTGGTGAGAGGACGAGGGAAGGAAGAGGATGAAGGAATACTCACCCTCCGTTTCACAGGCAGATACCTCCATTTGCAGACAGGGTCGTTGCAGGTCCAAGGCTGTGCCGGAGCAGCGGAGCAGACCTCTTCTCCCAAGTAAGGCAGCACAGGGAGGTGGGTGCTGCCCGCCCCGGGACACACGGCTGCAGCGTTGGTTATGACAGTCCTTCTCAAGTAGCACTGTGTTTTGCTCTGGGGTTGTTTTAAGACAGCCAAAACACCAAGGAAGAAATTATCACCCTCAAAACAAACCAAGAGGCTGCAAGGAGCCCACGTTGGCTGGGTGTAGGTAGCTGCGTTGGGAGCAGGCACAGCATCCCACTGCCTGAAGGAGAAACTTGTGCATCCTACCATGAGGCTAAGAACAGACTTGCAACAAATTCTCCAGTTAGGAAATAAAAGGGAAAGCACAAGAAAAACCCTGACAATGTAAAACCGAAGTCCTCTGCAGTGGTGCAAATGGCATGAGACTCAGCAAGGCAAGTGACAGATTATTTTGAATTCACCTTTACAGTTCTCCGAACTCAATTCTACAGTTTCAGCCCTTGGTGTAAGTTAGATTAACTGAAGGCTAAAAAAGCTGGCAATACAGCTATATCAGATTTATGAAAGTGGGCATTTCCTCTCCCCTTGCATCTCCAGCTTTGCTCAGACTTGAAACAGACTGGTCATCGTTAAAGCTGCTCAAATCTGTATTTTAGTGGGGGGACTTTGCGGAGGAAAATCCTTTTTGAAATATAATTCCATGGAACTTGAAATTAAAACACACCCTTTTCTAAAAAAAAAAAAAGAAAGAAAAGTTGATTTTTACTGGTGTTTTACTGGTGTTATCACTATTTAATGATGGTCACAAAGACATTTTTGTGTGCTAGTAGTAAAAAAGTGCAGCCAGCTGCAATCATGATACTTGTTACTCCCATTAGAGATGGAGGCCTGAACAGATGTATCCCACATATTCACTGAATATGCAGAAAGCAAACATTGGCATTAAAAACAGGTGACTGGGGGCTTTTATGCTGAGAAAGTATTCAGCTCTGCTGCCTGTCCTCCACAGCTTTATATTGTTCCATGTTTTGCTCCGTTGAGTTTATTTCCTCGGGACATTATTTTCTTCTCCCCTTAGTGATAACTCTTTGCAATAACATTTGCTTTCAGCCGGGCTCCACAGTGTTGCAACTTGCCATAAACTAATGAACTCTCCCATAGATTGTCGTGTTTTCAAGGAAGCACAACATCTGATCTTTTTATTAAAAAAAAACAGTCCCACCAAGGAGACAAAATCAGCAGCTCCCACACACTTTGCTCTTTTCACATCCAGCGTTCAGCGCTGTGTGCCAAGTGAAAGCCTCGTGCCGGAAGGGGCCTCCATGCAGAGGGGAGATAACACCGCTGATGGCTGCTTGCCTTATCAAACCTGTGGATTACAGCTACATTATCTCCGTGCTGGACCCCAACTTCGGGATGACATTTCCTTAGGGACCTCTCCAGGGGGAAATGAAGGGGTGACTGAACGCTGCCTTGGCCCAGCTCGCATGCACATCCCTGAACCCAGAGACAACTGCTGTGATCCTGCCTCCGGAAAGGATCTGTAACGTCCATCAGAGTCATATTTCTCGTTCGTCAGTGGGTTCATCTTTTTATTACAGCCCACGTAGGGCTGAAACTCTCCTGCCAGTTGCTGGTAGCTGTCAAGCTTTTACGCGAGGAAGGAGAGCCGGCTCACCGTGCAATCCCCTCTGCAGCCACACTCCCACAGGTACACCGCACCGGGACTCACCCTGTCATGGAGCCCTTCCGCTGCCGCGGTTTGCTTCCCATTGACACACCAGGAATGTGCCTGACGAACAACAGCTGATGTGTGCTACAGCGAACACACCTCAGCCCTGGGGCAACTCCTGCGTCCAGCTGTCCTGCCAGCCTGCCCTGGCCAAGGGCTATGGTCCACGTGGATCCTAGCGGCTCCGAGGATATACCTCAACCCAAGTGTTACACTTGACTAGGCAGGATTGTTTACAGCTGCACTTAAGATCAAAATAATAGTAATTTTTTTAAAAGACGATTTCAACTTTTCTGCTGTGCAATTTGCAGCTATCAGCAGGAGCAAGCTGTAATGGGGAGCTCCAGTGCTGGCAGCTGCTGGGCGACACTTTGCAGAGTCCTACGCTCCAGTTCAACCCACGCCGTGGCCACGGCTCTGGAACTGGTTGAAGCAGCTTCATACCGAACATGTTCTGCCTGGGCTTGTGGCAAGACCCCTCACCTTGCCATGCTGTGGATGGAGGTGTTCCCTTTAGCTCCATGGCGTTTACCCTCCACCAAGTCCAAAACTCCAGCCCTTCTGGGTAAGCAGAGGTCCAAAGAAAGCCATCCCCAGCAGCTTCCATCCCAGCTCCGGGGTCAGGCTGATGAGGCCTGAAGGTGTCTGAAGGAAACGCCTGCCCGCCTTCACTCAGTCTGCAGAGAGCTGTTGTCCACCCATTGCAACGTATGGTCGCAAGTCCTCCGACCGTGCCTGGGAGCCGGACAGTCCATGCCTCCAGGACCATCACACCCTAATACATGCCCCGCAGGCAAAGCGGCGCTGATGAGCTTGTGCCAGCAAGCACGGCAGTCAGCAAACAGGGCTGGCTTAGTGCCCCGGTCCAGGGTCCAGGCGGGGCTGAGCCCTGAAGCAGCCACCTGAAGTGACACCAACTGATGTGATCCGATTGGATCGCATTGATAAGGTATCTCCTTGCCCCAATATCCGATCATCTAATCTTTTCAGTTCCCCCAACATCACTGTGAAGACATTCCCTCTGGGAACAACATGCTTTTCTTACCTGTTTGCTTCTGGGAGGCACAGAGACATCTGCTGAAATTCCTGGCCTGCTGGCTGTTACACCACTAAGAGGGGCCTTTTCCTTAGATCGACAACGCAAAACCTGGAGATTTCAATAGGGATCCCGTCTCTCTTCAGCCATCCCAAACCAGACAGCTTGACTGTGTCTTGCGTTGCTTCAGCACACCGTGAACCCCATCAGAAAGATGATACTGCCAGTGTGAATTCATACTGTGCCTGACACTGGAAATCCAGAGGAGAATTTCTTCTCTTTTCCTGCAAAACCAGGAACTCAGACCTCTTGCCAGAAATGCTTCTTGGGAGTGCCATGACTGCAAGTCCTTCTGGGGTCTTTACAACTGTTATGGGTAGAGATATTTATTTTGAAAGATCCATTGCGGTTTTCAGGTGGGTCGTTTAATAAAATGCCACCCGTGCAGAAGGAATGTCCACATCCCCTGACAAGTGTTTGTCACTAGCAGGTCACTAGCCAACACAGCTGGGACACGATGAGGAACATCTGTCTGATGTTGCTTGATAAAACTTCCTGCCTGGGAGACTCTGAACACCAGCATCCAGCATGGAAGAAACTGAATCAGCCGCTGTCTTGCTGCATAAAGCATTTTTTCCACGCTAGATCTATCCCAAAATTAGCCCCAACCAGTCCACGATAGCAAACAAGACCCTTCTTCTTACAATAGGAAGTGACACACAGAGCCATAAGCAACAAGCAGTTGAATGAATCATCCTTCTTCAAATAGACTCAGGGTACAAGTGTCCACAGAAATAAGACCAATGGATCCCCTGGGAGCTCAGCTCCTGCCATGTCTTTAATACGTCAAAAGGCACTCGGTGGTGGTGGAAAATGGTCACGGAGATTCCCACCAGAGGCACAGGCTATCTGCTTGGGGGTGAGATCTCCCTGCACACGTTTACTCTCGTTTTGTGGATTTGCCCTGTGCTCCCCTGTTTTGTTAAAGAGCGGCACAAGGTTTTCTTTCGCCCTCACCAGGGCTATTACCTCTGCAAGAGGCTGCAGCTTGGGAGGCAGCACTTGGGCAAGAAGTACTGCTCAGCAATGTTCAGACCACGGCATGTTTCAGGAGATATCCTGGGACAGGACACTAAGTTGCAAAGGCAATGAGCTATTGCAAAATGATGAGATCTCAGAGCAGGAGATGGTGAATGGAGGACATTCCCCTATTCCTCCATTCCTCCATGCTGGAGGAGCAGCTTCACCCCTTGCACCTTGTCCCCTCCAGCCACCAAGGCTCCCTGGAGCCGTGCTGCAGCTCTGCTGAGGGGCTGGGACTTGCAGGAACCCTCTCCTTCTCCTGCAAGAGGGGTCTCTGGAGAGGTATCGCGCAGATATGCAAGCTCCCATTACTTTCATATGTGGAGAAAAATACTCTCTTGGTCCCATTCCTGCAAAAATTCCTTTCCAAAAACCTGCTCCCTCTGCCCTCCTGACATAGCTCTCTTCTACTTTAGAAAAATGGAAAATATTCAAGTTGAATTCAACCCTACTAGGTAGTGCTTTTTGGTAGGTAACAACACAAGCTCCTTTAAAGATTTTTTTTTAAGAGCTCAAGAAAAAAATGAAAGAGAACACTCTGTCTATTTATGCACTAAATGTGGGATGCTTTAGGAAAAGCGAGAAAGTTTTTAGCGCCTGTAATCCTGGCTAGCCTCAAGTTCAAGTTCCCTCTGACAGCACAAATTACTTAATTACTGTTAGATCCGGTCTAAGTGAGGGCAAAACTCGACTCTACGTAATAATTTTAACAGGCATAAAGAACAGGCGGTGCTGGAACAACTTGATGACAGCACATTGACGGAGAATTAGCAGAGCATCTCTGCCCCAGCAGCTCGGCAGCAGTCCCTTGCAAGCCTTGCTTCTCCTCAGGAATCAAAATCATACAAACACAAAAAAATACAAAGTAGTCAACCATGAAAAGTCCACCCGAGATATGAAGAGCAGCTCCAGTCTAGCATCTCTTTGTGGGCTCATCAAAGTCCTCCTAGCAGATGGTAAATAGAATGTGTGCCAGGAATTTCAAACACTCTCAGGAAGTTCATCGAAATCATCAGTAAACCATTTGCACTTAAAACAGAGAGAACCCTGTTGCCCAAATGTGACCCAGATAACGTTTCTGACTTGTTTACCTATTTGGATGATATCTTTAAATTTCACTTCCATCTATTCACCGAGATCCAGGATTCCTGCAGAGCCTGAAAAACATACATAACACTGAATTCCAAAGTATAATATGATGATAATAGTAAAAAAAAAGCCTGCTGTGCAGTAGTTTTACTTGGATTGAAGTGGTTAAGACAGAGCAATGTCCGCAACCAACTTGCAGCTCACTTGCTTTTGCTGTTATGTTGATTGCTGCTGCTTTTTCTGTGTAGAGAGGGACTCGTCTCTGCTGGGTCTTCCTGAGAATGAGATGCAGAAGCTGCAGTTAAATAAAACAGATACAGGATACACTGTTGATTCCTCTGGAGAGACAAGACCAACAAAAGTGATGGCAACAGCATTTTGGAGTCAGTTGACTTACCTTCTGCCGTTCAGCTCCCAGATCTGCAAGTGCTGTTAAATCCTCAGCAATTCCTGCAACAACTTGTGACAAGATGAGCTCAAATCACCCGTGCGTGGCCAGGCTGTGACTCCTTCTCCCAAGCAGCGTGGGAGGTGGGAAGAAGGGACTCGTTTTTAAGACCAGGATTTAGTCAAAGCCGGATCACTGCTCTTCAAAGGGCTGAAATGCCAGAACCCTCTGGAAACGCGGCATGCAAACCCCCATTCATCAGAACGCCCTTTCCGCGGGGGACGTGCTAGCCCAGCCCTCTGCGAGCCCCACCAGCAGCCTACATGCACCGCGTCATGGCACACGCTAATGCATCGCTTTACCCTGCGAAGTCCCAGATGAGCAGAGGCACCGGCAGAGCTGCTAAAATTGCTTATGAACATTGTCCTCGGCAGCTTTCCCCCTCCCCAGACCCTGACTGAATTGCCGTGCTTTCCATCCACCGGGCGACATGGCACGCTCCCCTCACGCGCCGTCGGGGCCGGTGGGGCCCTAGGGTGGTGCCGGTGGAGGTAACCACACGGGACCGGGTGTAGGTACGGCTTTGCCTTGGGCAGACCCCCAGCTGGGGGAGGGGGTTCCCCTCCCAGACCCCAGACTCGTTGTTCAGGCCGCACTGCCGGCTTAGCTCGCTCTCTCGGGCCTTCTCCTACACGTGTGGGGGGAGGACAGCAAAAGGTACGAAAGAGAAAGGAATAGGGGCAATAGGGGCAACGAAAGGGCCTTGCTGCCGGCTGAGATCTCGCGTTGCACCTTCAGAGGCAGGATGGCCGCGAGCCTTCGTTTGCGTCGTATCTCCTCGCGTTTGACTTTCATAGCCCAGCACTTAACCAGCGGCTGCCGAATGCTTCGTGGGATACGTGCAGTTATAGCCAGGCAAACTCGCAACTGCTCTTGCCTGCCAGGGCAGGGCCTGCCTGGCGTGGTAACGGCAATAACGGCCGTAGTGGCACAGCGACCCACAGCAGCCAGCACACGCTCGGCGCCGAGGGGCTGAAAAAGCCCTGTACTAAGCTACCGTCCTGTGCGACCTGAGGGACTCCCGCGCCAACCTTCAACCCTGCCTCAGGCCACCATCTCCTGACGGGACAAGCGAGCCTCAGGCACGGCAACAAACCCCTAACCTGTGGGCTGCCTCCTGGTTTTAGGGCAATTTTGCTCATCTAGTGATGTAACCGGCTATCCCCAGCCACCGACTTTACTGATGTTTCAGTGAAGGTTAAGTGCATCGGTGAAACGGATTCAGAAATACACACAACATTTTCAGAAATCACTGAATGTTGCAAAGACACTGAGAAAAAACAACAAAATGGTACACGGCCGCTAGGTCTGTGGTTTATCCATTCCGTGTTTCTCCATCCTCAGCTCAACGCCTCAGGGTGCAAAGTGGTGTTAATGGGAAGGATGTTGTCTGTAACACCGGAAAGAAGAGTGCTCCCGAAAGAGCTTGAGTTCAGAGTCTAATGGGGGTATAGGTTTTGCCTCATCTGGTAGTTATAGTCCTTCCAATGCTGAGCAAGGGCAGAACATCCTCCTCATCATGCTGGGCCGGGTCCTGCTGGGCTCCAGGACCTCAGGATTGCAGGGCTGGCTTGCTTTGCTTTTTCAAACTTCAATGCCAAACTTTCTTTGGTGAGCAATTTTCACATTTGAAGCGATTCCCCAGCTAAAAGAGAAAAAATATGCCAGCGTAACACATTTCAAGGACCAGCAAAAATCCGCAAAGAAAAGGTAAAAAATAATTAAGTAAAATAAACTTTATCTTAACCATTTCATGCAGAGAGTAAACAGAGGGGGTTTGCTTATAACACCCTGCCGTGTACAACATGCAATTTTTCCATAACTCTTTCCTAATGGGTCGCATGAGAGCTTGGATGCAAAGTACCTGCCTGGAGACAGGGAAGATCCTCCAGGAACTGTTTGCATGTGGAAATGAATTTCAGTTCAGCCACTTCAGAACAGTTTTTTTGTTTACTTTCCGCTGACATGAAATCAGCCACGATTGCGTCGCATGCGGGATCGGTTAGCCAGTTACATAATGCTTAATAAATCCAAGAGAAATAATATAAAACACATCACCCAGTCTGGGAAGAGTAACAGTATCTCAGCCGGTGGCACTAACCCACCCGGGCCAGGCATCGGCAAAGTATCTGACCCGGTGCTGGGGGGATGCAGGGCCGTGCCGCTGCGTGAAAGATGCGATTAGGAAAAATGTTTGTGGCATGTTTATAAGCCCTGAAGATAGACAGATTGCCCGGGCAGACCGTGTGTAATGGTGAGGGTATATCGAAGGCAGCTCACCCCGTCCCGCAGGGCAAGGCAGGCACGTACTCGCGCGCCCAGCTCCAGCTGTATCTGCTGCTCGTGTAAGGTATTACTCCACCCTATTAATTTTCCTGTGGGTACTTTGTAAAATCGTAACAGCCCTGTAAACAGAAAGAGCAAGATTTGGTGATTATTTGCCGCAGATTATTCCCGCAGTTGTGGTGTGGAGGAGAAAGGACACTGCGCTGAGATGTCCCCCCCGGGGAGCAAGAAGGAAGGGAGATGACCCAGGATGGGGCTGCCAGGCTAAACACAAAACAGTGGTGCTGACTTGCACCCAAAAAAATGGGGTGCATATGAAGAGTGCAGGTACCACCCGCTCTGCCCAGTGCCCCAGCTCTCCCAGGAAAGCTGTCCAACCCATGGGTGCATCACCCCAAGCACCCTCCACAGCTCTGCATGGACCAGCTCTTGTCCTCCTTTCCCCCGTCTCCCTGCCTGCTCTGCTCCCCAGCTTCTCTTCTAGTCCCGGGGGAGCCCTGCTGCTGCCTTCAGCCACGCTGTGGTTAAATACCAACAGAAGAAAAGCTGGGGATGAAGGGGTTAATTACTACAGGCTCAGCACAAGCCAAGTCTGTAAGTGACTCCCTATTGCTATTTCGAAAAGAGGCTGCCTGGAAAGGGAAAGGAAAAAAAAAAAGAGAGGTTTACTTTACAACCATCATTATTTCATCTGCAGAGTTTATACAATGGAAAATAAAGCCAGCGTACGCAAAGTCAAATCATTTCTGTTTCATTAATGGTATGGAAATCGTTTTGTTTTTATAGGGGAAAAACAAATGTGAACTTGATGCGTGTGTGTGCGCGCGCACATGCAACTCCCTTCATTGCAAAGGGCAGAGCAGTGAAAACCAGAAATAAAAAATGACTCAGAGGCCGTAGGATCTATGAGTCAGTTGAGCTGTTGTTGTTTTTAAACACAAGTGAGAGCACAATATGGCAGATAATTGCCCGCGCAGCCCTCCCGTCGCAGGCGTCCCCGCCAGCCCAGCCAGCGCGCCTGCTCCCTGCCAGCCCGCACCAGCAGTGGGCACCGGCTGGACCCTGCACCGGCACCCAGACCTCGGGACAAATAAGGGCCCAGAGGGATGGAGCGTGGGTTGCCCCAGCAGGAGCAGCTTTGGGGGATGGAAAGTGAAATCTGGGTCAGGAAACTTGAGATCTCCTGGAGGAGAAGCATCTTGCTGTGGGTAGAGGAGAAGGGTCCCTGGTGTTGCCCGATTTCACTGCCCTGGGCGTGAGCAAAAGGGGCTTTCATGGTGGGTGGAGGAAACAAGCGGGTCAGAGGGCAGACAAAGGAGCATGGGGTCGGGTGCACTCCCTCGTCCTCAGCCGCAGGCACAGACATCAACCAAGTGACATCAAAGAGAAACCACCCCGGCCAAACCCTCCCCGCTGAGTGCCGGGCATCACCTCGCTGGCCGCCGGTGCGCCAGCTTGCCTGAATGGTGCTGGCTTTGTTGGGGCATGACCCTGGGGTACCTCTGTATGAAATGTCCCAATGTCCCAAAAGCAGAGTCATTGCGCTGACGCGTAGACAACTTGTGAAAGGTACCTGAGAAATAACGGAGATTACCAAAGCAGAAGGACGGACAATATTCTGCAGAGCTCGTCTCTCCCCGGAGTGAAGTTAGATCATGATGTAATTTAAGCATCTGAAAGAGATTGGAGAAGTCTGCTGGTACGATCCATACCCAATTTACTTTGTAATAGGACTAAGCAGTATTTGCTAAACACTTCATTTAAAGGGATATTTTCACAAAGGAAAAATAAGTGGTGGAGTAAGTCAGTTACCAGCCTGTTTGAAGAAGGTCCAAGCAAACCAGAAATGTATACTGCATGTCTTTCTGGCACCAGGAAACACTGATGTCTAACACAATCAAAATCAGTCCCTTTTTATTCACCAGGAAACTTTACTGGCTCATTCCTTGCTCCATACTGTACTCTGCCAAGTACAGTATTTATTATGCAGGACGATGTGGGACCACATACCTGAGGGCAGAGCCTGGTCCTCTGAAGCCAATGCAGCCTGAGCGCTGCTGAGTTTCCTGTGGGAGCCGGGGGCTTGTGTATTGTAAGGGCGAAAAATAGGATAATAAATTTTCTCAGATCCAGTTGGTCTGCCTTACCTCTCCTGTGAAGATGAAGATACAGTGTTTGTAAAACACATTGATGGAGAACAGCGG
>NW_010553085.1:6005-12294 GCF_000687285.1 Phaethon lepturus | reverse complement strand
TTCAGCAGCGGGAAGTAGCACCAGATCCCATCACTGGAGAACAGAACTGAGCTGGAGGAAGCCAAGCTCCATCCAAAATGAAAGGACAACAGTTTAAAGTCTAGTTCTGGGGAGCCCCTGTAGCACTGCAGAAAGCCACAGCAAGACCAGGCGCTTTCCAACAGAAGCTCAAGCTGGAGCTGACTGCAGGAAATTGGTGACCTCTGCTACACAAGTCATACTGGACAATTGCAATAGGGACTTCTGACCCTGCATAGGATCTCCTGGAAATCGGGGACATAGGAATTACCCTGACATAGCCCATCCATGGCACTGATGGTTGCTTCATGGAGGAGGCAGCTCAGGAGTAACCTGCCCATGGAGAACACCAAGGTCCTGGTGTTCTCACAGGGGTCAGCGGGAGAGCAGAGCCCATCAGCCCTGCTCTTGTTTTAGTCTTAAAAACAAGTACAGTATATAATAGGGAAGGAATTTGTTTGTCCTCATAAAATTGTTATGAGGCTCCGTTATTGTGTAGTCAAGTCATTCGCCATGGATGAAAGCCCAAGGCAAAGCCTCATCCTGAACTCGGCAGCTGACAAAAGACTCACCACTGAGCCTGGGCTCACCCAGGTGGGAAAGCAGGTCTCAGGGCAGATTGGGATCCCATCAGGGCACTCCACCCAGGAGCAACGTGGCTGCAGGGTTGAGATACAAGCGCTCCCCGATCCTGTGGTCAAGCATGCTGCTGCTTAGAGACAGCCGCGCAGCACGGCAGCTGATCTCCCAGGCCTCAGTCTCTCCGAGTGCACAGCCTGGGGATTACAGGTTGACTGACCTGCATGGAAAAGATGATGCAGAGAGCTCCCAGAGTTGCTGCAGTACCGGCAAGCTGGGAAGCCCTCTGCAATTGCTGAGTTAGCACCAGCTCCACTCTGGGGTGCTTAAAGATACACAGAAAAGAGGGGGTAGACCTCACTGTAAAGCATTTATGACCTAAAAATGATCAATTTTTCTTTGTCCTTGAAAAAGAAAAGCAGTTTAAGGGCAAATTGCCCTTAAATTGTGGAAGGTCCCCTTCTACCTTGGGAGGGGGAGAGCTGGAGGGGTGCAAGTGCCTTAGCATCTCACACCAAGCAGTTTTCCTTAAGCCCATCTGGTGTTTAGCTGTCACAAGACAGCATGCCAGAGAGAATATTTGAGAACTAAAACTACTCATTGTGCCCCACAGTGAAAATGCGTTGCATGCACGTTGCATTGCTTTGGCTACAAAGCACCTTCTCCTTCCCTGTAACAAATGCACCGTGCCCCCACCTCTGTGCACCCCAGGCTTGCTCCGTAGCGATTCACCATCCTTGGGGACTGCAGCATGCGGAAAGCTGGAGCCAAAGTTAGGTGGTGGATGACCTACTTGCTACCTGGGGCTGCATTGGTAGAGACGAACTAATGAGAGCCCTACTTACCCTGCTGGGTTCTTACAGCTGCAGGCACCGTCGGCAGCTGAGCACCTGGCAAGTGAGCAAAAAGCTCATCTGTTGGGAGCTGACTACTTCTGTGGCTGCAGTGACGGGACTGGTATGAAATTGTCTTGGAGAACTGTTTTAGATGACTCTTTTATGGAGTAAGAGTATGGGTTATTGACTATGGTGATGGTGCTTCAACGGGCCTTGCGGGTGGCCAAGTGGAACGCATGGATGCCTTGTAGATGAGAGGCTGGAGGGCTGCCCCAACACACATGAAAAAATAACCTGATGTCCTTGAGTGGTGGTATCACCCCTGCTGCTCTTGCAGGAGAGGCTGAGGCACTTTTGGTGTAGTTTTTTCCTTTATTACTCTACTTGCAAATCAGCTCGTATTCTCTCAGTAACCTCTCTGGGGACCCAGTTATAGATACCAGAAGACCTGATCCCGTTCTCATGCACAAGAGAACAAGCCTTCCTATTGATGGGAAGCCAAGCTCACTGTGAGCCCACCTATCGGTGACTTCAAACCATCTTTCCAACTGTCATTCCACAATAACTTTGACTAACTGTACTATTTATTGGCTCACATCACATCCTTATGGCTTCAATTTATTTTTGGAAAACTCAACCCACATTTAATTAGTTTATAGTTTGTTCCAAGTTTTGCTTATCCAGCTTTTTTTTGTCTTTTTTTTTTGAAGTTTGTATTTTGATGTTTAGCATTTGCCTTGGCAACATCTGGAACCCCTTTATGGAAGTGTATTGTTACTTTTACTGCTCGTGCAGCTTTATTAAATCATCCGAGTATTAATATTGAAAGTGTTCATCTGGGTCTAATCAGGGCCAAGATGAGTGATGTGGCAGTTAAATTGTACCTATGAGCTAGCGGTTCAAGGACACAAAGTCCTGAAGAAACTTGCAGTGGGCTTTGTGCTCTTCTTTTCAGCTTCCTAGGAGAAGAAGGAGGGGGAAAAAAAAAGAGATATTCCTACTCTGACCTTTCTTGCAGAGCAGATAACAGAATTGCAGCCTGAGCTAGTTTAGAACAATTTGTCTCCAAAGAATTTTGTCCGGTTACCACTATATTTCTGGATCTCATTTCCATATTTAACTCCTTCATCTGCCCTGGCTTCTCTGCTCCGCCGTGCAAACGACTGCCAAGTCAAGATCCCCACCATGCGCACCAGTATAAAACTGCTGGGGCTGACGTTTTGCTCTGAGACCTCAAGCAATGAGTAAATAACATACCCGGTGGGTATAAATACATACATAACAAACCCCATCACTCTTCTGCATCAGTGACATCTACAACCTGGATTTGTCCATTTGCTTCTCCTCTGCAGGGCCCCCAGGTACCCCTGGGATGATGGTGCAGAGCCCACAGTCCTGCACGAGCATGCTGCGAGCCAGGGCGAGGACGGGTTGAGCTGAGGAGTAAAAGCACAAATGTGGGATCAACACCGCCAGAGCACAGCCCTGGGTGTGGTGGGGCTGGGTTCTGAGGGAAGAAACCAATTTACCTTCCTTTCTCTGTTCCCACGTAGCAACACCGATGGAGTTTGGAGAGTGTGGCAGCTGTGGCTGTAGATCAAGAGCCCCGCACAAATGCCTTTTTCTCATCCACCCCCAAAACTCTTGTCCTCGAGAGGAGTTTTGCCCAGGACCCTGGGAGTCCTGCCTCAGCAGACCGAGGTGGGAAGCGAGGGTGGCTCACGCTGGCTGCAAGTGCTTCAAATCCCGGCTAAGGTCACGATTTTGGTAGCAAGCCTTTGGATGGATGTGGGGTGTGATGTCTGTTGAGGTCACCCACAAAATCGCCGGGTGGCAGGGCCTGAGCAGCCCCACGGACAGAGGGGATGCTGGGCAAGAGGCTGTGGGCAGCACCCTCACCCGCTCCACTCCTGGCTTCCCCACCACCTCGCACCACACAATCCCTGCTGAGCCGTGTTTTAAGCCTCGCATGGATCATTTAAACCAAAATTTCCTCCTTCCAGCCTTCACATACAGCAGGCTTCTCTTCTGCAGCCAGGTTTCCCCTCTGCCATTAACCTTGGCCCTACGTACGAGGCCACGGGAGCTTGTAAATGGTTTATTTCTGTGTGGGAGCTTTCCAGCAGCTCTTTTACGGCTGTCTCGTGGAGGGGGGTCTGGGCTGGCAAGAGGAGCAGAGCAGGCACGCAAGATGCTGTTGGAGCCAGCTGCGCGCCCCAGATTTGGGAAGCAGAGAAGTTAAAAATCCCTTTTTGTTGTTGGGACAGTATATGCATTAAAAAGGAAAAGGACTGTAGGCTCGGCCGCTGGCCACAGGCAGGTTGCAGGTGTGACCACCGAGAACACAAGGAGGTCCTGCAGGTTGTCCACGGACCCAGGGTGCCCGTGGGTATGCTCCTGTATCCGCAGGGCCTTGCTCACAGGGGCTGAGGCTTTCCAAGCCACCGTTGGGGGTTTTGCAGTTTGTTTCTTGTTCGAACTAATGGCTGGTGATGGAAAATGCCTGCGATGCTGCCTGCGGCAGCACAGTGCGCCATGACCGTCCTCTTTGCAGGGGCTGGGAGCACCCCGTGCTGCCGGGCGGCGCGGGGACGCAGCAGCCGGAGACACATGGATGACTCAAACCTTCAAAAAATCAGCTGCTGTAGTTCAGGATTCTACCTGTACACTCTTGAGTGTATTTAAGTAAAAATGTATAAATATCTATTTCTACATAAGCCACTTGGTGTCTTTTTTTTAAATGATTAAAAAAAAAAAAGATGTTTAGCAGCCTTAAAACAGGAAGTTTAAATTTAGCTGGGATTTATCCCTTAACCAAGCATAGTTCGTTCACCCTTTGTATAAAAATAGAGATAATTTTATGCCTGTGAGATACACGCAGAGCAGCTCTATATAGGCAGCAGTTATTCCTGCCGCTGTGGCCAGATCCTGCGCTCCAGGGGCAGGAGGGCATCTCATGTGGGGCCAGGGCAGAGCGGGCAGCAAAGCCGGGGCAGGAGCAGCCCCTGTTGCACCAGAGCTCGGGAAGCCTGAGCCCATCATTTATTGCCCAAAACAGAGATGCTCAGGGAGCGGGTGGCAAACACATTCCCCAGCTTGGGCTCATTGAACGGGCAGAGGGAGGATGAGGAGGCAGCAGGTGAAGAGGGACCTACCCCGGCTGTACATCCCTCCTCAGCACCTCTCTCCTTGCCGGGAGGGGAATAAATAACATGTTCAGGCACACAGACACCCTGAGATGTCCCTTCTCAGACACTGCATGCACTCAGGGTGAGGGGAGATGCCACTTTGAGCCTAGGTTGTAGAGGAAGAAGTAAACTTCCCCTCGATGATCATCAGTATGGGAAATGCGGAGGGAAAACGCAGTTCTTTGTGGCTTCTCAGGCTCTGCAAATCTATCTTCTCTCAGGACCTGCCTCCACACTGCCGGCATCCCTCCATCTCTTCTAGAGTTTGGTATAATCTATAGTACATTTGACCAAGCAATGGAGCAAAATGAAAGCTATCACAGAATCACAGAGTTAATTAAGGTTTGGAAATTAAGGTTATGGAAATTATGGTTTGAAAAAAAAACAGTAAGGTTGGAAAAGACCTTTAAGATCATCAAGTCCAACCATCAATCCAACACCACCATGCCCACTAAACCATGTCCTGAAATGCCACGTCTACACGTTTTTTGAACACTTCCAGTGATGGTGACTCTCCCCCCCCCCTGGTCAGCCGGTTCCAATGTTTGGCCACCCTCTCTGTAAAGAAATTTTTCCTAATATCCAATCTAAACCTCCTCTGGTGCAACTTGAGGCCATTTCCTCTAGTTCCATCGCTAGTTACTTGGGAGAAAAGACCAACACCCAGCTCCACCACTACCCCCTTTCAGGTAATTGTAGAGAGTGAATAAACAAATGCATGTAGAAACAGGGACAATTTGGGCTCCTTCTCCACTGGTTGTGTGAATTGTTGAAAATGGTGGTTATTTTTCCCCACTCTGGGCAACCACGGCCACGCTCACCCTCCACTACCTCTCTTCCCCACAGCCTGCAGTGCCAGTGCCCGCCGCAGCCTGAAGACCAACCTGTGCAAGTGGTGCGACTCCACGCCGCCAGCCTGCGAGGAGAAGGTGTGCTACAGCAACTGCAACCTCAACTCCTACTGCGAGGACCCCTACGAGATCTGCGTGGCCATATGGTAAGCGGCAATCCCCTCATCAAGGGGCGACACAGGGGAAAAAGGGCTCATGGGGTGGCAGCTCATGGGAATGCACATGTATGTACCCCGCACTTAGTTATTGCCCATTAAAATAATTCAGGACTTTCTTTTCCTTTTCCTTTTATTCCATTATAACCAAAATTACAATTTGCAAAAAAAAAATATTTGGTCTGCCCTATAATTAGTATCAGTTTATTTTCTAACTAAATACAGCATTTAAATGCCCCACACCAAGTGTGGCAAGTTTGCTGTGGGACCTCTAAACCCCCATAAAGCCCTGAACTGAGTTTTACAGGCTGAACCCACTGGGCTACTCCAGCAGCCCTGACCCCCAAACCCATGATGTCCTCCTTCATCAGGCTGGTGAAACCCTGGTTCACGCGCAGGGGCGCAGCCAAGGTCTGTCCTCATCTAGTGCATGGATGTCTGACCTGGTACCAAACTGGGGTTTAACACGCTGGGTTTAACCCACTTCCTTCCCATCCCCAGGGACAAGCCCTTTTCTGCTTCTCCTGGAGATGCCTGGAAGGGAAACTCAATCTTGCACTTCAGGACAAGCATACACCACATCATTTGCCCAGAAGAGTGCCTCCCCCAGCTTTTTTGGTGTGTCCCCCCCCCCCAGCCAAACTAAAAAAAAATGCATTCTG
>NW_010553085.1:2797-5967 GCF_000687285.1 Phaethon lepturus | reverse complement strand
TTTTAATTTGGCTGCCAAAGTGAAAGCCAGCCAAGCACTTATCGCTAGGCTTTATCTAAACCTGCTAATTAGCGTGAATGCTGTACGCCCCGCTTTCAGTAGGAGTTTGCCTCAACATAATTGTTGCATTATGGACTTAAAAAAAAAACAAAACACAAAACCAACAAGAAACCCAAACAAACAAACAAACAAACTCCACCCCCAGTCCCAAATTCCCCTGCACACGTATGAAGAAGCCATCTTAAATCCTGAGTAGGCAATACAGCACCTTGCTGGGTTTTCCCATTGACAGCCTACATGTCCTGGAAAAAGCCAGACCCCTGCAGCATAAATCCCCCCACAGGAAAGCTATCCCACGGTGTGGGATGGGGCTGCAACCCCATGGGGCAGCTGTGGGATCACAAATAACCTGCCAGCCCCGCAGCCTCCTCCCAGCATTTCCCACCCCATCCTAAGACCCATCCTGAGACCGAGATCCCTGCAGGCAGGGCTCACCTCCAAGCCAGCCTCTCTGCCCGTTGCTCACTTGCAAAGGCATATTTGGATCATCTGAACTTGTCCTGCATGGGTTTTGCAATCACAGGAGCAGCTTTGGCCCCGTGCTCATGAGCAACGTGCTCATGTCCTCTGGCGTCCCCAGCCTGGGCAGCCTTCAGTGGAGGGATCGGACCCTCCTCGGACTCTTCAGCTGGATGCTCCTCTGACAAATTACCTGGGAAATCCAAGAAAACGTGGGGAGCACTGAAACTGGGGGACTTCATCAGGGAGAGGGTGAGAAATTTGGGTTCTTCCCCCCCATTCTTATGTCTGACTTCCCAGCTGACCTCGAAGGCACCATGAAAGCTCTCCATACCTTCACCTTCCCACTTTGCACCGCTAGGTCGGGAAGCAGAGGCTATCCCTGGAAAAGTAATTAACAGTTGTAATTTCCTTCGAATGCCCCCAGGAGCAGCTGCGACGCCCGCCAGCTACCTGCAGCCTGTGGGGAGACCATCATTCCCGTCACTCGTCCTCGCCCCAGGGCTGCCCTGCAAACCTGGCCAGTGCTGGGTTATCCTGCCTCCTCTGGGGAAGGCTCTGGAAACAAGGGCTGAAGCCTGGTGCTCTGTGCTTATCTCTTAATGATCTTTTAATTACCCACTGGCTCTACAAGGCAGGCACTGATCTTCCCCGTAGGAGAAGGACCACATCCCAGGTTGCGTTTCCCCAGTTGTGCTGGCACGGCAGGAGCCATCCGGCCCCGAGCTGCCTGGCATGTCTCGCACGCATTAGCTCCACTCCGGCTCTCCAAGGGCAAGATGCTCCGCCGCTACACCAACAGGTGCTTCCTAATCCCATCTCCAAGCTCCAGCTCCTTTCAGCTGCGACCATCCACCCCACAAAGGGGCATAACCCTGCCCATGCTCGGTCATTCCTAAATCCACTCAGGCACCCCAGTTTTTGAGGATCTCCACCACTTGCTCCTCACACCTCTTCTCTCACCCAGCTTGGTAAACAGCGAGTGGAGATGAAGCCATAGGTCCAACAAGGACGACTCCACCGTGCACCAAAAGAAGGGAGCTCCCACACGCTGAGATGCAGCTGTGCTGGACCCTCTAGCCAAGCCCCCTCGTGTTGAGCCAATGCTGCCTGAATCTGTTGGGAGAGCTGGGGTTTTCCTGCAAAGCAAGCGCCCTGTGCTTGAGGACTCAGATGACAACCAAAGCCAGACTCATCCTTTTGCTCTACGTGTGACACTTTTCCATGGCTTTAGCAGGAGCCCAATCCAGGTGCTGCTGAGCAGCAAATACGGCATGTGAGAGGGACCTAACCTGGCTGCTGAGCACTGGTGGTTAAAAAAGCTCTAAGGACATCAGCACTATGGAGCTAGACCCGATGCTACAAGCCACATTTCAGTGAATAACTGGAGTTTCGTGAATGAGACATTTTGGGTAATAGGCCTTGAAATACCTTACCTGTTCTCACTGAATGCTTGTGTGCAGTAAAATGCAACATAGGCACTGGGGTATTTTGCATCTTCACTCCAGAAAGGGAAAAATCTCTTGGGAATTCTTCCCCCCCTGCCAGTGCCCATCTCCCAGGCGGTGGGAGGCACGTCTCGGTCTCCCCTGGCTGATGTCATGACCATCTCTGACACGGGGGTGTTACATGGAGCTGAAGAAATACACAGCAATTAAAAAAAGCCGGAAAAAAAAAGCAGGTCTATCCCTTCTTTTTGAAATAAAGAACAAAATCCCTAGAAATGCCAAGAAATTGTGCTTTTATCTCCCTCTTAATTATCTAAATGGAAGTAAGGAGGATCTAGGGCTTATTTGCCATCGCATCCCTGGCTGTGCCGAGCCCCAGAGCTCCTCTGCCCCAGACCCAGAGAGGAACAGGACATCACCAGGTGACACAGCAGGTTTTATTCATAGTTGCTCAGTGTCTGAAGCCGTGGTATAAACGCAGACACAGCCCCATGGTTCAGGAGTCGTATCGCCATCACGTTATAATTTGGCAGCGCCAAAGGTCAAGCCATTTCTAAAAATATCCCCGACCAGCGACAGAAGGGCTCTACTGCTGCAGGTCAACGGAGGCAGGAGCAAACGGTCCTGCAAGGACAGGGCGCAACAACCAGCCATTAGCCCAGAGAGAGCCTGGGGATGAGATGGTGCTGACAGGCTCCACCAGCATGCGCGGGTTGAGAAGAGCAGGAGGGAAGCACAAGCCAAGCGGTCGCTGGCAAGCCGGCATTTCGGCCCCCGTGTCCCCCGCCTCTCTCCTGTGTAGGTGAAATTTGGGCAGCAGAGATCCCAGCCTCTCCTGAGGCAAGGGTGTTATCACTTGTGTTGCAGCAGAGGTGATGTACGAGGTGGGACCCTCGCTTTGGAGGGTTTCCATAGGACCATACAGGCACAAAACCTGCTGGCCTAGCACCTGACCTTGGTGAAGGAGGGATTTTGCCACAAATCCCGCACAGAGCACTCAGCCTTAGGGTTGGCACTACCCGATGATGAACCGGCATGATTATGAACTGGTGAATTATCTACTGGAAACAAGCCGTGTCTCTGACTCACATCCTACTATTGGCACGTGCTAAACATTTCTCTTTTTGCCATTTGGAAGAAATAAAGGGCTTTAACAAAGCCCTTCCAAAGCACGTATAATTAGAATTATACTAGAGCCCCTGC
>NW_010553085.1:1475-2766 GCF_000687285.1 Phaethon lepturus | reverse complement strand
TCCCTACACAGCTTAAAATGAATAATCTTAAAACCAGGTTTAAGATGACATGCAGATGACATGAAGGCTGAGCCGCTAGACTAACGCTTTGTCGGTTCATTTGGCACGCACAGGAGACAGGACAACGAGAGCATCAGGATCAGCACGCTCTGCCACAACCCCCACCGCCCCATCGAAAACCTCATGGTCCCCAACTACAACACCTCGCGCTGCATCATGACCCACCAGCCCAGCGAGGATGGGATCATCTACATCTGCGGCTGCGTGGACGAGCAGGAGTGCAATGACAAACTTATCTTTGAAAACCACACCAATGGTGAGTGCTTTCGTTAACGTTATCTATAGCGGGAGAAGCACCCAGCGCTAATGACCAATAACTTGGATTTCCATTAGAGTAGGAGATGCAATGCAAGAAGGAGCTCTTTCAGCATTTTCTTTGACCTCCCTATATAAAAGCTAGGTAAAATTTGTACCCCATTACTGAGTCCAGTATTTTGTCTGTGGCTAAACCATCCCTCCCAGGAATGTCTCCAGCCTTGGCTTGGAAACATCAGGAGATGGAAAATCCACCGTATCTCTCGGTAGTCTGTGCCCTTCGGCACAGGGCGAATCAACCAGGGAACCCAGAAGCTGATGTAACCCAGCGTGAGTCAATGCTCTGAAAGCTTTAAATAAATTGTGCTGGAGCAAATCCCGCCCCGGCACACCCACAGGAACCGCTGGCGTCCACCGTGGCTGCGACCCAAAAAGCTAGTGGTGCCGGGGCATGGGGCTCGGCCCGCGGCCGTGCCTCCCCTGCCGCTCTCCTGAGGATTTCTGCAGCGGCGTTTCTCTTGGGCAGGGATGGCCAGAGCCACCCTGGTGCCATACAGACACGTGAGCACGTCTCGGCACGCCTGCAGATCCTTCAGCAGATGGCTGGAGATCCAACAGGAGCTGTAAATGCACAAGAAATGCTTCCAGCTAGATCCCAAGCCTTTGGGGGCTTGTCCAAACCTCCCTAACTCCAAATGGGCCAGGTTTATCCAAGTACCCATCAAGAATCTGACCCGTAACAAAAGCAAAGTGAAACCCCTCCGATTTTCCATAATTACGGAGCAATGAAATATTGAAAATGAGCCTAAGCATAACTTGCAAGTCAGCGGCATAGCTCCTCCCACAATGCAAGGAAAAAAGAAAAAAAAAATCACATAAAATGCAAATTCTCAGAACAAACAAGCCACTTTTAATGAAGGCAAATGATGCTAAATTTGGCAGTTCTTTGCTGCTTCCCGAGCCAAACATAACAGGT
>NW_010553085.1:0-1444 GCF_000687285.1 Phaethon lepturus | reverse complement strand
AGGGAAAGATAGTTAAATCCCAAAGCTGATGCTGGGATATGTAATTTCACACAAAAATGACAACTGGCTCATTGGCAATGCCACCCCCACCAAAGGCTTCCACAAACAGCCTCCTCCCGCCAGCCAGCACGTAAAACGCTGAAACTCGGAGCGAGCGCACTGCGCGCCTTAAATAACTGTCTCCTCTTTGATTTGGTTTGTGGGACCAGCTTGGGAAGCCCCTGACTCAGAGATCCCATCATTTACCTCCTTTTCTTCTGCTTTAAGGGGTCATTTGCATTTTAAATATTGATTTATGGTCATCTTCAATGGTATAGACAAACATCGAGCAGAGAAATACCTAACAACAGATGAGCACTTCTCCGGTGGCTGAAGCAGGCAGAATTTTTACCCTTTCTTGATTTCTTAAGCCCTGCTTTCAGGTCTGGGCTGGTGGGTGGCACTGCCCTAGCACCAGGGCTGCAGGGGACCCCACAGAGCTCAGAGACCACCCTAATGAACGTGCAGAGGCATCCTTTCCTAAAGCCGTGCAAGCAGCAGCCCAGCGGACACCTCGAGAAGGTGCTGGGTAGGGCTGAGCACGCAGAGTCCTCTCCACCCCTGCGCTGGCTGAGCCGGGCCCTGGAGGTCCACCTCCCCGCAGCAGGGCTGGGAAGACCCACGCCGCGGTGCTCGACAAGGCGCGGGTTTACAGACCCGCGGTTACGGCCGGAGCGGCTACCTTCGGTCTCCCTGGAAGGGGTCCAAACCGCGCCGCAGCCCCTCCGTACCAAAGGGCTTGCATTAGGAAGGGGCATCCCCACAAGGGAGGTTGCTGAAGCTGTGTCAATGTCCCCTTTGCAGGTCTCGTGCACGGAACTCCCTTAAAAATATCTTCTCTTTCTTCAGAGTTTCAAAGATGGGATCTTAAGCATCGGGTAAATCCATTAAAGCAGTAGGTGATATCCAGGCGTAACGCTTTCCAAAATAAACATATTCCTGAGCTAGTTATTGATTTATATCAGTTTAGGTTGATCTTGTGGTTTGAACCTGATGCCTATTTTAGAAACGCTTTCACAGCCTTGCAGAAATTAGCTGCAGCACATTTTTTTGAAATTTGCCAAGGAAAATAGCTAAACGCTCTGTTTTTCCAGAACCTGAATTATGATCTGCACACACTGAGGTCAAGCAGCGAGAGTTTTGCTTATGGAATGATTCTTATCCCTCTTCCCCTGGGTTATTATACTTGGCAGAAAAACCTCTGAGTAAGATTTTACTTGAATATCTCTACTGAAGTCAGCATGTTTATTCCAGGAATCACGAACATCAAAGGATCAGACGATTATATGTTGTGCGAGGGTTGGGGCTTTTTGCGTGCGACCCCCCCGCCAACGATCTGAAGGCTGACGGGGGTTTAAAAGAAATAAAACAAAAGCAGCCGTGGCCGGTGGGGCGAGGGGGTTGG
>NW_010553084.1:0-216 GCF_000687285.1 Phaethon lepturus | reverse complement strand
TGCAGCCAGCACCCTGCCAGAGCACCGCGCACGACTGGGGGAACGAGTCTCCTGCTCCTTGTCTCCCCTCCTGCGACCTTCCTCCTTCTCAAGTCTCAGCCAAGATCTTCGCCTCCATGTGCCCCCCAACCCACAAACCCTCTGGGATGAGCCCAGGGTGGTCTCTGCTCAGGACTGCAGGAGTGGGAGCCGGGGTAGCTGGGATGAAGGGTCATC
>NW_010553083.1:27251-37998 GCF_000687285.1 Phaethon lepturus | reverse complement strand
GGATGGGGCGCGCCACAAGCGAAAGGGCACCCGCTGCAGGGTGACGGAAACGGCCCTGGTGTCGTTCCTTGCCGACTTGGTGGTGATGCCGTGCTGGGTTTGCACACAAGGGCTCGCGGCAAGATGCGGCGCGTTTGGGGAGAGACCTTCTCGGGGCGCCCCGCCTCCCGCTGCAGCAAGTAAGTGACGTCAAATGAAACCAGGATTTTAACAAGGTTTGTGGAGCCCTTCTCTGAAGCTGCGCTTCGCTGAGGGGACAGCAAGCCGAGGCCTTCCCTGGGGCCAAGCGAGTGTTGGCTTTCACAGGAACCCGCGTATACACCCGAGAGCTTTGTGAAACGCCAGCTCTGGAAGCGCTACGGGTCGGCCACCACCGAGCGCTGGTGGTGGTGCGAGACTGGGTGGGTTACAGAGACCCAGCCAGGGTCTGCTGCCGGGGATAACCCCAGGAAGGAGAACAGATGGAATTACTGAGTATGGGACACCACAGGGACCCCGTAAAGTTATTTATAAAGCCTCAGCAATTCTTCTGATCCCTTGAATAAATGAAGACCGACACGGGAAATGGCGGTGCTTCGCTGCACATCCTGGGTTTACGGCACGGAGAGCTCCATTGTGGGGAAGGTCATCTTGACTGGGCTGAGTCCAGCTCACCTGCTGGATTTTTAGTAATTTAGGTTTTGTGCCAACCCAAACACCCACTCTGAACTTTCTCTGTGTCCAGGTCCGGCTCAGGAGGTGGAGCTGGCTTGAGTGGCAGCAGAGAAGTGGAAGGTGAAGATGGATCTCTTGAGTATCCCACTCCCATCACACACGAAGAGGAAGAGGTAACAAAAGTGATATAATCTGAAATCTAGCGTTGTAAATAACTGGTACTGAATTATCAGAGAGCACACAGAGGTCTCTGGTTCCTCATTCTTACCCCTAATATTTGCACAATCTCACAACTGAGAAAAAATAATGATACAAGCCTTAGAATATGATAATGCGATGGAATCACTTAAATGACTGGACCAGCAATTACTAGGTATTACCTACTCAGGAAGAGTAGAGTAAGTGGAGGAGGAAGCAGCAGCAATTCTACATACTGTAGACTAAAACGGCTACCAAGCACATACCGATGAGCGTGATGATAAAGGTCAAGAAACAGGACTAATGGGACCACCAGAAAACGGAAGACCTACTTTTCAAGTGCCCTTGTAATGAAAAGACAAACTGCTGGAGCCATACTGGGCACTCTGCATTTCCTAAAATTATTTCTAGAAGGGCTCTCTAATATAAGATTTCCATTTCTACCCTTGCTTTAAAAAAATGAAAGCTAGAAGGAAAAACTGGGTAAACTTGACTAGAAATAAGAAAATAAAAACCAAAATGTAAATTTCTAAGATGCTAGATAAAAGAAATATAATTTTTTTTAAAAACTACAAAATTAGGTAATCTTTGGCTATATGGACAGGAGGTTCAACAGTGATATGAAGGCAGCAATTTAAAGACAATGCATATGGGAAGACAAAATAGGTAGTTGCTATCAAATTGATGCAGGAGAATACAATCTTGATAAGGAAATCTTAAAAAAGACAGGACTAACAAATATAAGGATGATACAAGAGAAATTTTCATCTATTAGGAACAAAAGCAGTGCTCAAAATGCCTGTTGCAGACCATAAAAGTACGGGTGCTGGGTATTTTCAATTTAAAGCAAGGGGGATGATGTGTTTGCTGCCCTGTTCGCACCCCGGCAGAACAGTAGCAGGACTGCAAATAAGCCCAGACACGGGCTTAATGTTTGCTGGATACAGAGACAGGTCAGTGGAGCAACAGAGGGCAAAGAGGAAGACCCAGGTAAGCATAGGCTGGTTAATCTGACACCAGGGATAGAAATCGGAAAACAGGATCAGAAATCCATTAATAAAGAATTAAATGCAAACATGCAATTAAAGTCCATCAGAAATAGACCTCGTCATTCAATGAGGCTTAGGAAATCTAATTATAAAGACATGTCACCTGGCATGGCACTCTACAGTATGCGCAAGATTTACAGGTAACTACAATATAAAATAAATGACGCACTCGTGGATTAAGATTATTTCCCTGACAGATCTGTTTGCCACTGTCCTTCAAAGAGGGGTGTTTGCTGTGAGATTCTGCTCAGATCACTGCTAGATCTCCTACTGTTTGATGCTTTCATCCGTGATTGAGAAGCAAATCTAAAGCGACTCCTTTAAAACACTGGTAAGCAACAGTGTGGTGGGAAAACACAGAGAACAACATATATTGCTCAGTAAGCCAGGCCTGCCACCCAAAGTATGACTGACTTTGATGCATTTGGCTGCATCAACACAAGGAAGAAAACATTGCCCACAGCTGCAGGAAAGGGGGGTCTGTATCTCAGCTATCCCCGAAGAGGCTGAGGGGGAGGGCTAAAACTTAGCACGCCTATGGCCAAACAGGTTAAGATGTCTTTGAGGGTATAAATGAGGAAGAAGTGAGTAAGAATGCTGTGCCTTCTGTGTAGCGCAAAAGGGAGACAAGTCTCGGTGTCAGTTCCGATGCCCCTTCCTAAATGTCAAAAAAAGGAAGGTCTGAGACACAAACGTGGAAATCCTGGAGAAAGTTCTTTGTAGGGAGACTTACAGCAGCCCTGTCTGTTTGGCTTGTGGAGAAGACCAACAGGTCCCTTCATCACTATGCAAACATGTTCAGGCAGAAAAGGCCAGGTACTAAAAGGTTTTTTATTTGGCAAGCAGAGTAAGAAGGAGCAAAGGCTGAGCTGAGGACAGACAACTGGAAGTGGAAGAAAGGCACATGCATCTTACAAGAAGGATGAGTAACTATTGGAAAAAAATAGCAAGGAACTTGTTGGTTTAAGAGTACTTATATTTAAAAGATTGTGTTTCATAAAACATTTTTTTCCTGTTAGAGGTTTTAAGCCTTACATGTGTGACTCAGAACACCCTGGCACTGTGGCACAGTCATGGCCAATTACACCAGGCAGAATTAGGAGGAATTACTAATTACCTTTCTGGTGGCAGCTGTGATGACTAGTTTAGACAAAAAAAAAACCCCTTAAAAATAAAAAGCAAAATAAACACAATTGTTCAGGATCTGGACAATGCAAAAGGACTTCTTTCAGGCAGTTAACTGGAATTCTACCTAGAGGAGAACTTGCTGTAATGGCAGATAACACATTTCAGAGGTTTCTGTTTTACCTGGGGAGTGGCACTTGGAGTAGGTGTGACCTATAGATTTGAGTCCTCAGTAACAGTGCACCCAACTTCCCGTGACACTAACCCCCCCCCTCTTTCACACAACGCAATTAAATTACAAACAAACACAAGTGTGAAAATCAAATCAGGTGCAATTCTTCTGCTTCATTTGTTCTTCCTCTCATTTTAAAACTCTAGGTCCACATCAGGCATCCAGCAGGGAAGCTGCACACTTACTTGATGTTGTGTTTGCACAGAAGGCAGTATTTTCAAAAGTTGTGTTGTGCTTTAATGTTCCAGAATAAGTCAACCAGCCTCCACCCAAGAAGGGATACTTGCAGCCCTTTGAAGACGTGCAGCAGAAACAGAATAGACAAAAGAAGATTTGTCACTCAACTTGTAAGACAAGTAGCAGGTTGCTAAAAGCTGCCACTTATAACTTCACACAACAGCCATACACTGGTAAATAATAGATATACACACACAGTATGTGTAAAGATAGCAATTAATTGGCAATAACAAAGATATATAGAAAATTTAAAGTATCCATAGTAGCTTCAAAGCGGTTCCATTTATGTGCGCTCTAAGGGTGTGTATGTATGTTGCAGCTGCATGAAACCCCGGGCCCAGACCCAAGCTGCTTCAGTGACGCAGGACTGGCGCCAGCGTTGGGCAATGAGCCAAGCGCCTCCACGAACCTTCGGCCCCTGCGCAAAGGCACCTGCTGTCAGGTGAGCGTTGTGGCCTGCCTGGCTCCCACAGACTGCACTGCTTCCAGGGCCAGCCGCTTTTTCCACCCGCAGGCAGCATGGAGCCTACAACAGCAAGAACTGCCCTGCCTACCCGGCCCGCGCTGAGCTAGGAGCTCCAGGGAAGCACGATTCAGCCATACCCGAGTGCCTCAGCTCGGGCACAAGCCAAGCTTATGGGCTTCAGCCCAGCACTGCCTCTGCCCAGGGCTCCCTCCAAGCAGCTTGGACACCTTTGCTCTGCAGCGTTCCAGGTTTCAGGAAAGAACATTAACTTTTACACTGGTCCCAGTGCTCTGCCCACCTCTGAAGAGCTCAGATCAGCAAGCAGAGTAGTTTTACAGCTAATTAGCCTATATGGACCTGCACAGCCTCTTGGCTGTGGGCACACCTCTCTCCCAGAAGTTTCTCTGGAAGGATTGCCCGGGTAAGCTCAGCCCTCTGCCGCGACACTGGAGCCTGACACATCCAGTCTCTGGCTGGCAAACCCTTCTCCAGCAGCACCGTGGCTGCTCTGAGGAGAAAAATCTCTCTTTAAAACCTCCCATCCACACACCTACCTGTTTGCCCAAACTTTATTAGTAAAGGAAACTCAGCCTTGCACATTAGAAACTTTACTCCAGTAAAGCACGGGATAGTTACAGTTTCAGCATGTGGAGATCCTAGAGGCTCTTTGCTGTTATTTAAGTGACATTTTAATTATGCAGAAGATGTTAAAGGTGGCACAGGCCTCACTCTGAATTAGGGCTTCTCTCTTCTTTTGACAATAACATTTTAATTCCCATAGATTTAACACACACTCACTGCAGACTTGAGATAGTTTACAAAGAGGTAACCACAAAGTCAAAACTAAAAATGCAGCAGGACAGAGTTAAACAACAATCAAAGAAAAATAAAGTGCCAAGAATGGCTTAGCTTGAGAGACCATTCCTTTCAGGCATATCAGTGTAAAGACTGGAGGTCTGTCCTTAAGTGCACACAAAGAGACTTCCTTAAATTAATTTGACAACTAATAGCCAACAGACAGCCACCACTAATTATTTAATCAATCATTGTACTGAAATCTCCATAAAGACAACTGAAAAATCTGCTTCCAATGTAAACATATCAGCACCAAAATAACAAAACAGTAAGTAGTAATTACAAGACACCCCTTCTCCAAAATCTGAATGAACTACTTCAACAGTACCTATCTATATAGATAGATACTTCAAAGTCTTCAAGGTCTAGTACACGATGAAGATCTCTGGCAATCAACTTTAACATCACTTACTTGTTTGCCATTATGGGTATCTGTAATATGAATTATTCTCAGATAAGCAAGTTTAATTTTATGGTAGCATTACAAACTGCATGTGGGTATACATACACACAAAAGCACAAAATTTCCTTGTTACCTAAAGAAAAATTAATAAAAAGCAAACAAACTGTGATGTAAGAGTGGCCTGAGGTTAATTTACTGATATTGCTATAAGCAAGACAAAAAAAAAAATTATCAAATGCTTCAAAAATTAATGTCTTGCAAGTATGTTATTTGTAGGTGGCTATAAAGACTTTTTAAAACAATACCACCCAGGGAAGGACTCAAATAAGGCAAGAACTTCACAAACCAAACTGACAGAAATACCAAGCCTTTATTACAAAGAAAAATTATTCCACAGAAGAGGTTGGCTTGCTTCCATGCATGCTGTCGGTCATATCCACCTGCTGAGCATGGAGAAGTGCTTCTGCTAGATTCATTAATTCCCCAAGATACCATTAGGCTTTGTTCTTGGCTACAGGTACGTGGGCATTTTGATTCAACTGAATTGCTTGCTAGAATTTTGTGGCCAGCATTGAATGGGCCAAAATAATGAACCTGACTGTTGGACAAGCCAAACACCGCAAGGGAAGAAAAAAAATTAAAAAAAATCACACACTGGACACTGTTATCACTAAGAGAAGTCAAATGACTTGCTTTACATCCATATTGTAAATAACTTCACAAGCAGGGAAATGAAAATGCTTGAGTCTTATCTTCACTTGGGGAGCATGAATAATGTTTGCTGAATCCTTTTACTGGTACGTGCAAGCACACGGTCACAAAGCCTGAAAGCCAGCAGAACTAGATTGAATTAATGTTATCTATTGTTGTTTGGATTTTGAACAAAGTTGATGGAGTATGAACCAGTTGATGAATCCTGTTTTATCTGGAAATTTTCTGTTGACAGGCCAAAGGGGCGGAGAACCAAATTCCCAAGATCCTTCAGTTTGCCTACAATGAAAAGGAAAGATAACACATTAAGTATTAAGCAGAGGGAAAACTCCCATTGAATTATGCCCAACTACACTGTCCAGCTCTACCGATTTAAGGTAAATGCTGTGGAGAGGTCTGCTGTTTGTTGAATATTTAGGCTTTTATATGAATTAAAGAAATCCCAGTTGTGATATAGTTACTGTCAGCTTTGGGTTTGACAACAGATCACCATGCTGGTTCTGAACAGTTTGTCAGGCAGCCCTGATGAAGAGCCAGTGGCTGCAGACAGTCATGCCTGTGTGGTTATAGCTCCCCAGAAGCACCTTATTTCTTCAGTTATAAGCTCTTGAGGCACGAGAGTTTAACAGCTCACAACAAAGCACTGGTCTCCCCTATACTTAGGCTTGGGTATAACTGATAACTTTCTGTTCGCAAATTGAATGTTGGCAGCTTTCAGTTCTGGTCATTTTTGATGCAGCTGCAGCTCTGTAAACAATCAACGAACTAGCCAGTTTCCTAGACTACCCAAAAAACCAATGAAAGCCAAAGTTCAAACTGCTCCTTTGTAATTATTAAAAATCCCTTTCTAAATATGTATATTATATAAAGAAAAATAAAACAAGTTTCATCCTTGCAACTGTGATTACACCTGCAAACTACGCAGTTCCAGCTGAAGCACACAACTTCACAGCCATTTTGCCTGCAAAAAACCTCAGCATGATGTCATGCAATATGACATCACGAACTCATTTTCAAAACTACAGTTCTCCAGGACTAACTTACCACTGCTAAGAGCTCTAAGCAACGATTATTTAACAAGCATTGTTAAATATACGTAAGGTAGACAGCAATAAAATCTAAATGTTTCTATCAATATATATGTATCATACATGTTTTCTGACTCTAGAAAAGGAATCTTGCTACCACCTGTAAAAGGGCAAGGGCAACAAAAGGACATCCTTTTTAAAAAATCATATCTATATAGAGATGATAGAATAGATAAAATGTATAAAGTTACAAGAAGCAGCAGAAGTAACAACTTCAATGTTGGCTAAACACAAGCTGAGCCCCTGGTATGACAAGACAAAGGAGGAAGATGGTCACTTTTCCAAGAAAAACATTATTTTCCTCCTGGCTTCAATGGAGAATTGTAGACTAATTTCCCAAAGAACAAACAGGAGAAGTTTCGACAAGTTGAAGCCTACCCTAGGTTTGCATCTACAGGCTACTCACTGCTTTAACTTTACTATATCCTCAAGGCAATGGATTTTGTTTTGCTGGCAGTTTTGTGCGCATACATGGTGGGGAAAAAATGACGACAACAACAATAACAGCTTGCACACGGGAAATCCAGTTGAGCAATGGAAGTAGTCACAATCATGTAACTAAAATGTGCAAATGCCACACACATTCCTACTCATATGTGTGTGCTTTCTGCAAATCACCTTAAGTCATGAGAAACATCTCTCTTTTTCTAGTCATCTTCACTTTTATTTCTATTCCTAAACTAACATATTAGAATCTAAATGCAAAGTCATATGAACACGTATCATTTAGTTTCTTTGCTTTTCCTATGTTCTTTTGTTTGTTTGAAAACCCAGTTTCTGCCCAGCAGTGCAATCATCACTGCCGCTATCAAGGAAGTTTCCTCACTACAGTGCACCAGCCAGAATGTAGATCAGGCTTTGTTGCTGAGCCATACTGAAGCAGTAACTTCACAGCCCTGATAAAGAAGTATAGAAACAGAAGGAGCAAAGCCATATGGAAGTTCTTAACAGAAAGAGACAAACAGTATTTGTGTTGCACAAACGGAGTACAAAGAGATCAAGAGATTTGCCTTGCATGACACTGCAGGCCTGTGACCGTGCTCAAAACAGAGACTGTATCCAAGTCCGAACTTACCCCATGGCAGCATGCCCCTTATCTCTTACAATCTGGCAACAGTTCAAGTCAGGTTGGACACCATCACCATAAACCAAAATATGCTATTTTTTTCAATCACATTTCCAAAATTGAATTGGGGCCAGGGGAAGCTTTTTGGAATACATTCACAGAAAATACAAAAAGAAACAATAGCTGGGGAAAAATGTAAACTTTTTAATCTAAGGAACAACTCAGTCCTACAAAAAGAAACTAACAGCATTACTGTGGTACTCCTAAATATGCCAAAATAACTAAGATCTTGCATCAAAGTGCTGGTTCACAACTGGGTATACTTCAGTGATTTGTGTAATTACTTTAAGGCAAGATTGGTCTTTGAGAGTCAACATGGAAATTCCATGGCCTCACACAGCAAAAAAAGACAACTTTAGCCTACAAAAGCAGCTAATTGGTAAGAGACAATTTCTCTGCAATTTTATTTTTTTTTCCATTTGGATTAACAGATGAGGTTGATGTGTGATCTGGCCAAAGTCACTCCAGTGAGTGGCTCAGCTGGGATTAGCTTCTTTGTACTGATGGTGGGGTTTTGTTTTAAAGCTACACCCCATTTAAAGCTAACTATTAGGTTCATAATTTTATATTGTGTCCTAAAAGCATTTTGGTTATAAAACTATGAAGTTGTTCATAGCATCTCTGTGACTGGGATGAAGAGCTGCTATTGTACTTCTAGACAAACATTTGGTCATTGCTTAGCTTCAGGTTTGGGGTAAGAAGGGTCCTTGTCTACTGGTGGAAGAATCCTGGCATAGTCTGGCCTTGCTGGAGTCAGCTGTAAACAGTTCATCAGTTACCCAGGCACTGCAGCTGGCTCAGGAGCAGGCAGATGAGTTTGCCCATTTCAGGAAGCTGTGAAAGCTCTTTTCTAATCGGTGTTAGTACGATGGCTCTTTTCCGGTCATACTAGAGCCAACAAACAGAACAACTGCCCTGGTATTCTTGCTTGTAGCTAGGCCAGCTCTTTGGGAGAAGCTAAAGACCAGATGATATATTTAATACTTTAATCTTCATCTCACTGTGAATTGGATAATTAAAACAATACAGCCACAGGTCACTTTCCTGTTCTATCACTTAAATCCACATACAGCAATGCCTTTTGGTGCAGCCAGATTTAATAAATTGTTAATGAAGCAAAAGAAAGCCTTGCCTTTTCCAGGAACTCAAGCCCAAAGCTCTGTTTCTGCTGTCTTGGTGCACATAAACCCATCATTGTAGGAAAGCACTATTTCCTCCTCCCCCACTCTCCTTTCATCCCTAAATTAAGATCTGTAGTTAAATCCAACCTCCCCCTCCCCCCAAAGAAAAGCTCTCTTAAAACAGAGACTGTGCTTGAAGGAAGGAAAAAGGCATGAGGAGCTGTGACTCAGCTGCGAGGAGTTCTCAGCAGTCAAACACTCATTTGTCCCTGAGCAGGGTCACATTCTCTTCTCTGAGACCATATTTTCAAAGACCTTGTTCTTTATATTTTAGACAGCCTATGTCTACTTTTCACCTGGAACTCAAGCATGCTCAATTTCTTCAGCAAAGCAATATTCAGAGGTTAACAAGAAAACTGACGGCTAAAAATCAATTTAGGGCTCAGAACTCTGATTCATTACTCACCTAAACTGTAATGGAACATCCTGTTGCAAAACGCAGATGCACAAAAAGATTTCTCATGATTTACATTAAGATGGAACAGCCAAAATTAATTGCTATTCAGTCTTTCTGGCAATAATTCTAGCATAGTTGCTAGTCTTAATGTGATGTTTGGAAGTTGAAAAGCTATATATTGTTTGTGTTAAGAATTTTTTTTGGATAAAAGACAAATTTGCTGATGAGGTCTCATCTTTGTATAACTTCTGTACTACCAACAACATTTCTTAAGCAGTTAAAAGAGCAAGGGCAAATCCTTTTCCCTTCCCAAAATGGTAAGTAAGGACTGAACTAAAAGTAACTGTATATTAGCTCTGTTTTGAACTATTTAAAGTGACCTCCCTATATACAGTATTGAGGTTTAGCAGCTTAGTTGCAAATAAAACATCCTTCCGTACCAAAAGAAAAGAACAGAACTCTTCAGGTACTAAGTCTAACAAATATCTTTGCTGATCTCACATAGCTGGAAAAATCTCTTCTTGGCAGAAAGGCCCAGGGGATATGGCCTGATAGGCCTTCCCATGAACCGTATTGATAATTAGGTACATTTCACTATCTTCTGGAATGCACTCCTTTATATAACTTCAGCTGAAAGTCCCAATAGTTTTTAATTACATTTGATGAACTCTGTCTATGTCAGATGGGTTACACAGATTGGCATATGTTCCCCCCCCCCCCTTTTTTTTTTATATCCAATATACTTGGCTCCCCTGTAGCCATGCAGAAAACTCTACTGTTGTCACAGCACCCACGCTGCCAAACCTTCCTAAAAGTATTCCAAACTTCCCCTCTTCTCACACCCTCTCCCCAGAGGAGCTGTTCCTAGTTATCACAACAATTAGAGTTTCTCTAAACAAGACTAGCTTGTTGCACGATACCTGGCAATCTTTGGCTTTAAAGCCAGAAGAGAAATAAAAAAGAACACAGAAAATGGTCAGTATATATTCATGTCCTGAGTAATTACTAAGGCAGAGGACACTCAT
>NW_010553083.1:0-27220 GCF_000687285.1 Phaethon lepturus | reverse complement strand
AGTGACATGGATTTATAAGCTACTTTCAAAGTGTGCTATAGGTTAAACTTTCATTAATGTGAAACTCATAGTTAGTTCATGCTGAGCAAACGTCAGTTGCAAAGTGGCAGCACTAACCTGCAAAGGCTGAATCGGAAATGTGAAAATAATTTAAATACAAATGTCAGCTCTGGAAAAGTTAGACCCTTGCAGAACACATAGCAGAAAGGACTTGGTTTGGCAACAAAACATGCTTTTTCTAGTGACATCAACTTCAACAATCACATGTGCTACCACCTGCACGCAAGAATTCATTGTTAGGTAGTCTGGAAGAAAAATCCAGCCAAGAATGTGTACTTTGACTTATTTACACACAATCACTTAAGAAGTGGTTTCAGCTTCTGACAAACTATGTGGTAATGAGCTGTAGCACTGGAAAACAGGAAACACACTTGGGGAAGGAGGAAGATGCACTCCATTTATTATGGTTTGTTTGTACACAGCTCCAGTTTTCATAAGTGTTAGTTAGTTGGGTATCCTAGGACTTAGTTGAAAGAATAAAAGCCTAGAAAAACAATGTTACTGGCTGATTCATTGACTAAAGTTAGAATTCAATTCAATATTCGAACTTCAAAGGAGCCAAAGCATGAAGTATGACATTCTTTCTAAAGATTTTGTTAGTTATTAATTTAAGTTTAATGTCAGTACTCCTGGACCAGGCCCAGCCTGGCACTATTAGGATGCATCTGAGTTGCTCTCCTGGAACCAAAAACTCTGGGGTACATCCCAGACACCTGAGCTGACTCCCCTGTGAGAGGGCGGGGGAACCAATCCGTGCACGCCTGGCACCATTTAACCAGTAGTCAGATAAGTCTCCTAACAGATTACCACAAGCAATTGCCTATTCTGACACAGTACTCGGTAAATACAAAGTTCTTGAAAAAGAAAAGTTGAAACAGCTTAAAATACACTGTACAACAAAAACAATCCAAAGAAATCTCTAAACCATCACATTATAGCAAGTTTATCTTCTTTCACTCCTTCCAGAACTCCCATCTAAAACCCCTTTTTCAATTGTTAAGGGTTTTCCCTTGACCTCAGACGGAACAGTGGCGTTTTGTAAACCTCGGGAAGTACTTCCTTCCCAGGCCTTCATCGTTACATCCATGAGACCACTGCTATCTCACAGGGAATTTTATAACACTTAGAAAAATTAGTCTTGTTGCTGCCCACATTCCTAACTTAATTTGAAGCGTTCTGTTAAGAGAATGTATTATAGAAGAAATCCTCAATTCGCGTTACACTAGCAATCACCTGCCCAATTGACATCATATAATTTTAGCGATACATGTGACAATTTATGTGAATTCTGTCACACACAAAGGTTGTAGATGAACACAGGGGTATATACTGTACTACCCCATTCTTAGTCTGATTTTCCTGGCTGTTTACAACAGTAAACATCAGGGTATCTCCTTGCATGTACGTGAGATCATTCAGAAGGGATTCCTTTCTTTGAGAATCCCAATATAAACAGCCTGAACTAGTTCCCAAACTAGTTCTGAAACTCTGTCTGCCACTGGATTAACACTTTTTAAAAATATCACATCTAGTCTGCAATCTAGGCAAAGATTAGCAGTATAGAACTAGGTTTGTCATGGCAGTGTATAAAGCCGGATTTATTGTTTTAGTCCCTTGTGATTAGCAAGGCCCTTTAGACATTGGTAACAATGGTACAAAGGGAGAGTTCAAAAACGATCAGGAATTGTTTTCATATTATTTTGTGCTGAAACCCATCCCATGTCCTACAAATGGGCACAATCCTTCTGGAGATTTTCTGCATTTGTCATTTATTTATAGTACTATCACATTTAACCTTCTTTATTTATGGTTTGTTCTAAGAACAAGCAGAAACAGAATCTGATGATGTAAAGCTCTAGAAAGCCTCACTGCAAGTTTACTAGGTCAATCAGGTACAAAGCAAGAGCTAATTAGACTCCCTGCAGAGCAAGAAAAAAAAATAAAGAAAAATATCAGCTTCAGCATAAGCCCTTGAAACAGTCCCTTCTTCCCAAATATTTTAAGAATTATAGTATGCAAGACAGACTGAGTTTATTTAACCTGATTCTCTGCAGAATAGCAAAACACCGTCTTTCCCTTTCCCATCCCAAACCCTCAAAGCCTACTCATCTTAAAATAGCATTTCATCTACTACATGTCACACCTAGAATGAATAAACAGGCAACTACTGAAAGCTATTTCTGACACACGTTAAGGACAGTTAATCTTATACTGTCATTTGTCCTTACTCTTTTGCGTGCATTTTCTAAACAGTACAAACGAAACTCATTTTAAAAAGCAGGAGAATGTCAGGTTGGCTTATGTAGTGCCTGAACCTGTAAGAATTAACAAACCCTGTTAACTAAGAGACAGCAGACAATGTTGACGGCACTTTTTTTTTTGGGCAGGAGGTTCCCTCCAAAACCGTTAGTTTCACTGTAACACTGTGAGTGGTGCAAGGAAGTGCTTTATACTTAAGATTACACATGAAAACCAACCTTGTTGGCAATCTTATTTAAGTAGTTGTCCTTTTGAAATACATCAATCCAGTTAAGATATTATCCAAGCAATACCATACAACACGATGATGGGGGCACATACATTCAAATGAGTTATATTAATTAAATTCTCTTTTCTACAAAAAAGTAGAGTCAATAGTATCCTTTGGTATAGAATTGTAAAAAGTCAAGAGACAATGAGCTACGCAGTTAGGAAACCTAATTCCACTCCTAGCAAGGCCAGATGTCTGTTTGTTTGTGACACTAGGTAGGTCTAATTCAGTCTCCATGCAAACAGAGCTGAAATACTATATAGATCATGGTAAACATGAAGACTTGGAGGTTGGATGTGCTACAAAAAGGACAAAATTTATTTCTTCAGACACAAGATCAAACATGCTCAGTTATTACAGCTGGTTGACTTCTTTACATATAAAGGTTAGTGAAAACCCTGTTTCATCCCTTTCTTGGGTATGTTTCCTTTGACGGTTTACTTGCAGAGAGAAAGGGCAGAGCAGTTGGTCTGTTTCAAACCATTTTCCCCTGCTTTTACATACATTAATATTAAATTGTTTTAGAAGGTCTTGTTTTTACTCTTGGAAATAGTATTCTTGGAAAAATAGTACTCTCTGAAAGAGTATTTCTCTCTTTAAATTTAACTAATAGCCTTTTCTGTATGGGAGAATTATTTGGCTAGAACTTACTGTAGGTGAAACCAAGCAACAGTGAACTATGAAGAAATCAGTTTTAACACAGAACAAGTACTTTCTTTAAGATTTACCTTTCTCAAATGTTATACAAGAGATTCTGCTCACGCATTTTTATTTTTCTGGTACACTATGAAGATCATTATGCAAGTTATATGTACACACTACTTACCTAACATTTCTTTCTTTAATTTTTCATTCCGCTCTTCAATTTGTCTAGGTAATCGCTGTGGAGAGAGATAAAAATTGGAATTAGATCCATGCTTTTACTGTGGGTTAAGCTTATGGAATTTTCATACACATACCCAGGATACACTCTTTATGGCTTAAAAGGAATCCTTATGTCAAACCACACTTTCATCTTATTTTGGAAACCTGTAATTCATCCTATGGCATCAGTTCACATAAACAGTAACTTGTAAGTGCAGGTTTCATACAGGCACACATTTTTACTGCTGAAAAACAGATCTGATCTGTTTGCTTGGGATTTTAACTGAAAAGCTTATGGAATTTAAAAGGCTTACAATTAAAGTATATTTTAGCCCTACCTCCTCTGCTCACACATTAAATTTGGGAAGAGAGGCTAGAGGAACTAAGCAAGAACAGCATGACTTCTGAACATGAACACAGGAGTAATGAAGAAAACATCCAAGTTAGTTCTCAGTGGCATCACACTTCAGGGAAATTCATACTGTGAAAACACTGTTGTCTTCTAAATACAAATATTTATCAGAAGATCACCAAATTAACTGTCTATGAACCTCAGGACACAGTTTGAGCAGCACCTTATTATGCAATATATGGTATAGTTCTAAGGATGACAGGGCATTACAAATAAGGGCCTTCATCTGGCAATTGATCATGAGGAAGGAACTCCAGCAGTTCATCCTGAGCAAGTACTAGTCGAACTAACAGTTCATTAATGTGCTTTTTCCCTCCTCAGAACTGGCACCAGCGTTAAAATCTGTCACACCATCACAAACAAGCTTATCATCACACGTTTCTAATGAGCATTATGTAACTGCATGGTCTATGCATTCATAATGATTTGAGATTCCCATTTATGCCTACAACAGCTGTGGCTCATCTTTCATCCTTACACAGTACTGGTGTTTTGCTATATGATTGTAATGATCAATTTAATTAGAATTTTATATTAATTACAACTAAATTTACCATTGTATCATTTAAATTTTGCTTTTTTTATACATCACTTAAATACAATATTAAAACAAAATAGGTTACGAATGACAGTAACTTTTTAGACATCTTTTTTGTATTTTTCAGAAGTACTATTTCAAGCTTTTATACTATGCTTATTACTGTATAATTCTGGCAGTTCTGCCTGCAATTATATGCATAACTATGCTATCTCTTCTCATGGACGTCATTGCAAGTAAGACAGATGTGCTGTAATGGTGCTATCAGTAAGTTATGAATCTATGAAATTAATTACAGTTGGAGACTATGGTAACAGGTGTGGAATTCACTCCTGATACACTTCCCTTGTGGTAATTGGCTTCTCAACATAGTTAAAGAATTCATTTCCTAATCTTGTTCCTTCCTGTCATTTACAGCTCCAGTCATCATGGATAGGTTTGTCATCCTGGTATCATTGCTACAGTGAAATAAGATGTTGAACTCAAGAAAAAGCCACTGACAAGCCACTGACTATTCTTCTCCTCTTCAGTGCAGGATACACTGGTGAACACAGACAAATACGGTTCATTTTCTATAGTGATAGGGAAGAGAGGTGGTATACCCCAGAAAAAAAGCAAAACAGAAATACAAGTACTAAGGATTACAATGCAGCTGTATTTGGATGGGTAACCTTGAAAGCAGCCCAGGCCCAACATCATCACCAGTGAGCCAGATCTAATTAGCCCAGTCAGACCTCATCTGACTCCTGCTGACCCAGAGGGGCTTATTAAGTTGGGTGCAGATCTGGACCGAAGCTGCCTGCAAGAAAACATGTGTGGATATCCCCAGGCTCTAAATTCAGTTTGCATTGTGGCTGTGAGATTTGCTGAATCTTGGATGAGTTTGCCATATATAGCATGTCTCCCACATTTGGGCATTAGGCTTTAGCAGGAAATGAAGACACAAATCTGAAATACATACTCCATGTTTTGTCTGTCTGAATACTACTGTTCCAAAGACTCAGCATTTCTCACTCCAGAAATGTATTTTCCAGGTTAGTTATCTATAGAAAGGTGTCCATAAGGACAGCTATTTATCTGGTGTCTATAATACTTATCTCAAAGTACAGCTGCTTCTGGTAAATAAGTTTATCTGGCCTGCCAATCCCTCAAAAACTGTGTTGAAGCTAAAATTCACACAAGACTTAGACACCTGCTAAAAACAAAACCTAAAGATTGATACCATATAATTAAACACGTTTTGGGAAAGCATCAACAGGGATTATTTGACCACAAAACATTATAATTTCAAACTGTTTAATTTGGCATTGAAGATGTCAAAAGTAAATCCTAGTGTCGCACACTTTAGTTAAGTCAAAACACTACCACTGTACTCCTGAAATATAAACAGTACTGAAATTTTAGAGCAGCTACCAAATCAGGAATCAAAGCAAAGAACTACTGCATCTTTAATTTTTTAAACTGTCATTTAACAAGATCATGACACTCCCTAAAGCAGTATGTGAAATATTTTCTATGTACAGGAAAGACAAATATTGCTCTAAAGGTGAATGAAGCTAATTTGCAGATTCTCTTGATGCATCACTTTCATTACCAATGAGGGGGAAAAAACGCTGCAATATTTCTGCAAAGAGCAATGTACCTTAGAATAAAGCAAAGCTTCTTAGTCTTCTACATATTAGATACGTTAACCACGTGGAGTCAACATTAGAGCTGGAATGGTTTTGGTATGACAAAATTTAGAGATTATGATTCTTTTTAAAAGAGTAAAACTAGCTGCCAGTATTTCCTTAATAATTTTTCAAGAGGGGAGTTTTAAGCTCCAGTCTGAACAGCTTGTTTCTACCCTGAAACTTGACAAAGAACAGGACCAGCTCAGGGCAGAACGTCCTAAATCCCACTGCACTGTAAATTGACGGCATTTTGTACAAAGTGTTCTGCACCACATGTGAGCCTAAAGCCTCTGCCTACTAAAATGAGGTCAAGGAGCAGAAGGTGTATGAAAACAGTCAACCTCTGTACTTCCCAGCTACAAATATTAAGACTAAATTACTGATCGTTCTAAAACATTCCTGAAAGATGGCCAGAAAGAACAGCAGCACGCTTTATGATTCGCTTCTAGCCCAAATCTCCAGTTACTGAGCAAGGGCTCTTTTGAGAGACTATTAGAGGCATACTCACGGAAAGAAAATAGTGATTTTGCAAGAGGCATAAAGGACAGTATCTATACTTTCAGGGGATTCCAATCAGCCAAAACATATGTATTTTAAACTCCTTATATTTTGTACCAACTACTGACAGCGTTCCCAAGTCTTAATCTGTGGAGTCCTACTGGTGGTTCATAACAACCTGTCTGACTTTCACAGTTCTTTGTATGATGAGCTGCTAAGATGCACTCTTTACACACTATTCCACCAAGTAACTGTCTAGATTACACTAGGCCCCGCTCTGGAGCTCATCTAATGCTAAAAGACTACAAGCTACAGAAACTAAACTCCATCATTTCCTTTAGAAATGTCAGCAGACTCCTTGGCTGAATTCCTGGATCAAATCAACTATAGTCTCAGCTAGGAGACTAGAAACAAGGCCAACACAAATACTATCTCCTAGACTGGGATGGACCCATCATATTCACTACCCACGCAGTAATGATGTTTGACAAGCTTGTCATTTATTAACCCATTGCCAAGAGCTAGGTGATAAAAGTGCTCTCCTGCTCTCAACCAGATGCATGCAACAAGCATCAGGGGGTCGTTTCACAGTACAGTAAACTGACCTTGTCAGTGGGTGCTGCCAAAAGGGATAGCCCCAATTCCTGCACTGCCTCGACCACGTCTTCTTTCTTTCTCACTAGCATCTGCAGTAGGACTTGTCTGTCTGCAAAAAGCCAAGGCAATGTAAAAGTATTTACTTTGGGGCTTTTTGGTTGCTGTTTTTTCCCTTCAGGAGAGTTAGTTGTCTACCAGACTCATATATAGAACCAGCCATCCCCCAGGGCCAGACACGAGCTAGTACCAGTGCTAGCACAAGGAAAGCAACTGGACAGCTTTGTAAGCAGCAGTTTAGCTGTTTTGTGAAACCATACCCTTACAGGAGTTACACAGTTAAGCAGAGTATCTTTCTGCCATCAGTGCAACTGATCCAGTCCCAAAGGAAGTAATTTCAGGCACGGCTTCTTATCTAATATGCTATAAAAGCAGTTTCTAATCTGTCACTTACAACACAACAGTATGGGGGAAGGTGGGGGGAATCACTACTAATGATTTATTTTCCCAAATGGAGAGTTAAAAAAGTTAAACCTACACCTTTCAAAAATATTTCTGCATCGACATATTGAAAGTGGTTTTAGAGATAATGCGGACAAAGCAAATGATTTTTTTTTTTCTTTTCCCTTTATGGGGCAGAATATGTTGCAGGTTCACTGATGTGAAGCTGAACTAAAATAACAACACACTTTGAAAATTTAACCAGATATAAATGAAGTCAAGTATCGGCACATGGATTTGGGTACCCAACTAAGAACTGCGTTTTAAAATTGCATCCATTTACCTTAAAATGGAAGTAAAGACTAGTTCAGCTGTTGTTTTCCCTGCAGAAGATGGTCAGCTCTTTCCAGGCTCTCTGGTGCTTGCAAACCATTCACCTACCATGACCTGAAGCTCCCACTTGGATAAAAAGTGACCACCACTGTACTTTTTATAATGGCTACCTGTCATTAGCACATGTTCCTTCAAAACCACAGGCTGTCTGGCCACATCTCTACCACATTTGTCCTTTCAACACAGCCTTCATAACCTCTTTTAAATAATAAGAACAGCAAGCAGCCTGTAAGAGGAGCTTTCTGCACAAAATAAATTTCCCTTCTTGCTACCATTGTGAAAAGGCCCTCTGAACTTGTCAAATCCACAGCTATTTTCCACACTGAGCATTAACATACAAAATATCACTGGAAAAAATCACTTCCTGCTGGTATTTTACACAAAGAGTTACTTAAAACCTCAAATCAGCAGTCTGTGGCAGTGACTTTAAATCCCCATTGAGCAGGGATTACTTACATGTTAGATTGGGGTTTCAGGAAGTGCTAGAGGTTTACCTTTTTTCATCCAAGCTGACACATCCTAAAGGCCAACGAAACTTTTAAAGCACTTCCTTACACTTACAGAGATATAGCAAAGATTCTGCAAGAAATGTTTGATCCTGAAGTATTTGTAATGTGATTGAAAGTGGACATTGGAACATAGTACTAAGCTGCAGAATCCTTTTTTTTTAAAGAATGAAGAAAATAACTGAATCAGGAGAGAGTTCTGTCTGCAACCGTAAGGTGCCTTTTTCTTCAACATGAAAGGCTAAGTTTTTGAAGATTAATAGCAGCCTTCAGTCACTATTAGTAAAATAACTCAAAGTGGCCAATACACACACAAGGTATGGCAAAGAACAGGAACGGAAAAGAACTAAATCAAGAAACAAAACCATCAAAATTTTAAAGTGGCTACAAAGATAGATACAGACTGATAGAATCCTGTCTTTCTACCATTCTCAAAGTTATATAATCACGTCATCACAAAAGTTATTATTTTATAATTATGTCGTAAAGGCATTCGACTGCAAATTTACCAATCGGAAAAATAATTCTACTTAAAGAAAACCAGACTCTCTAGTACTAATTAAACAGCTAGCAAGTACTGTATTATAGGGTGCTTGTATTCTGATCTCAAAATTGCAGATCCTTATCGAAATGATGGCTACTAAAATGCAGCAGTGGTTCAGGCAACCTCTTCTAGCACGTGCATAAATACAATTAACAGCCTCAGTCAGAAAACTCAAATGAAGTGTGTGTGTGTGCGCACGCACGCTATTCAACACCTAAACGTGTAATTACATGCCTACAGCTCAGAACACATGTTTACTTTCACTCATTTCACAAAGGTAAAAAGAGGACTACGCTTTATGGACCTGAGACTTGTCATGGAAGCTGCAGCAGTTCCCATAATCTTCCTTACATAAAACCAGATGAGAAAACCACTATGCTTTCAGACTCGGAAATAAGGTTATCACCAGTGCATATGAAGCTGCTTGCATAAACAGCATTGAATATTTAGAATTGGAAAGAAAAGTCCTCGGTTTAAAGTTAGGCCAAAGTATATTAAAAAGGCTTACCATGCAAGCTTCTCTGGCTTGATGAACTGATGGGTCTTTTTCTAGGACTGCCTTATAATCTTCCAGAGCTTCATCTAGTTTTTCGTTTTTTTCATATAGTTCTGCTCTCCTCAGCAAAGCTCTAATATAGTTAGGATTTAATACCACCGCTAGAAAACAAAAACAAAGCAGAGTATTTTACTTGAAACGTTTCTACACCTCCCAAATGAATTCTTAAGTGTGTATCAAATTCTTAATAGTTATATTTATAATGTAGCTTAGAATCAAGTAGAGTCACAGTTTAAAAGCTAAGTTGTAATTCAGAAAGGCATACATCTGCCTGGGAAAGTCTAATGCAACTGATCCTATTTCATGTCATGTCTATCACAGACAGAAGTAACTTATAATGCAAAACCATTTAATTTTGCAATATTATATATGCAGAGATTTTAAGTGATGCTTCAGAAATTGTAAGGACCTGTAAGGTATTTTTCAGCTTTTATATATTTAGTAAGTGTATATTATTAGATTACAGCTAAAGTTAAATATGTCTAAAGATAAACACAGCAGGGAAACTAAGCATTTCCCTGCTTATCTCAGTTTGAGTTGAAATAAACTCCAGGAGAACTACTGGTGTCCTGAATTTAATATCAGTCAGTCAAAATTGTGTTGGGAATCCAGAAACAGTTATATTAGCTCTACAAGTTAGCAGACAGGCATACTGACTGAATTTAAGCTTTTCCTCTTCTTATTCCCTTGGCAGCCATGACCATGTTTACAGATGCAGTTAAGACTGAATGCTAAACTTAACAGTAACCTGCAAATGGTTTTCATCATATGAAAGACTGCCCATTTTATAATTAGTAACCCATTAAAATGGTTCTCAGGACAATTAAAGGTAGGATTATCTAGCTAAATATTCTAGCTTATTTCTTCAGGAAAAACAAAGACAATGCTACAGTCAGCAAGTTGCAGGTTCTGCTGTTCTCCAAGTGTTGCATTGCAGTTTGTAAGCCAACTCCCTGGGGAGTGTTAAGCGATGGTAGGTTTAAGTCTCACTGCTGCAAAGCAGAGTGATTCCCTTTCAGCCACTACAAAATTAGCAGAAGTGTTTTTCAAAATGCACCACCACCAAAACTAGGCAAACCCCCAAAGTGACAGAGGCCAGCTAGAATTTGTTACCTTCAAGAACACTTTTAGCATGTGCAAACTCATATTTACTGTACAAGCAGTACTGGCATCCAGCCATTGGATTAGTTTTCTGATTGGTAAGTTGGACTTTTTTTCCCAGCTGTCATGGGGAATTTAACAAATATTCGAGCATGGGTGAAGCAATAAAGTCATGCACAGCTGAAATGATTTCACCAGAAGTTACAGAGAGAAAACTATGCAGGACAAGAACGGGAGAGCATAAGCCCTTGTGACAAAGCAAAAGCATTGCATAAAAGGGCCTTGATAATGCTTTTAAATCTATAAGGCCTCACTGTTCTTTGGAATCTGGGATTAAATCAAGATTGGGGGGGGATGGCAGGTGGAAGTGTGTTTAAAATACTAGGTATAAGGAAATAGCTTCCATGATAAAAAGACTTTCCTATTAAAAAGAAGTCCAAACAGCAGCCTTATTGGCACAAGAGACTAGAAAGTAAATTATTACAGACAAAGAGAAATTTGATAGACATTTTACAAAATACATAATATAAATAATTCTAGATTCAGTGTGGTGTCTTCCACCACAGTTTTTCTATAAATTCTTTAAAGACCCTTATGCCCAAAATTACAGTTCTGCAGTAAGGCACTAACTGGCATAATTTATATATGAAAGATCTAGCATAAGAGCAGCACACATTCAGAAAAGTCGTACCTTTGCTGCAGTCACTTAGGGCAGCTTCCGTCTTGTCCTAGAACACAAAACAGTTTTCTTATACTTAAGTCGTATTTCTTGGGAAACAGATTATTTACAATCGCAAGCAAAAAGGCTTGTCTGGTGTTCCGAGGAGCTGGGATGTTCATGTAATCAAGGCTTTTCATAGCGTTGCTTCTGATGTAAAGCTCTTTACCAGTGATTAGCTTCCTCTCTGTGAAGGCTGCCAGTGTCCAAATTGCACGGCTGCCCCACTAATCGGTCTGCACTGAACAGCAAGCTACAGTCAAAGGGCCGAGTCACATCTGCAGGCCTTGGCTTAACCAAGCTACGGCTTTTCTACCTTTGTCAATTAAGGCATTGGAATAGATGGTTCCCAAAACTCCCAGATAAATTCTTGTCTGTATGAGCTAAGACATTTGGGAAGCAGACACTGCCTTTAACACTAACTCATCTTTCTCTACAAGGGACAATGCATGAGACTTCCAGCAGTGGTAGGGACAAGGTTTTAGTGCACCCAAACGACGACAGTTAGAAGATGAGGGACAGCCAGTCTGCTTATAATGAAACAAGAAAAAAAAAAAACCCCAACAAACCAAACAAAAGAGCTGAGACAGCTATTTTCATCCAAACTAGAAGTGCTTTAAAAAAAATAAAAATCTTCTATTGTTGAGCTAAGTATTAGTAATCTTACTACACCCAATGAACTACTTTCTCCTCCACAAAACATAAATTGTCTCACAGATTCTTGCCTCATAAGCTTGTACTGTGGTGCAACGCAAATGTGTGCAGCAGGTATGGAAGAACAAACTTAATGGGGAAGTTATTAACAATATGAACCTATTTTCAGAGTAATGTATTGGTCTGTCATGTTCCACTGATCTATAGTGGTGAGATACACTAGTTTGTGCACAGTTCTTTTATCATCTTAGGCTCCTTTGGGGACTATTGGATTAGTTTCCTACTGATATGAACAGTTAACATCTGGATTATGTGGAGGTTTTTCAGTTTACAGATTTTGTATTTGAAAGGTTCCAGCATCTGTTATAACAGACCTTATTCCAGTTTTTTCTTGTCTGCTCAAGCAATTCAGTACCCCAACAGCAAGTTAGATAATTCTAGCTGAACAAGAATACACTATGCTGAGTAAGGATTTATTTATTTATGCCTAAATTCAGCTGCAAGATACATTTCTAAACAGAGCTGCATCTGCCTCAATACTGGAGTAAAACTGCAAGAAAGTTCCCTTTGCAGGAGGGCAAACTGAGGTTAAGGAGTTGCTGTGCTATTTTTCTATAACAATTTAATCTTAAAAACAAAGGCAAAAATAGTGAGTAACTTCTCCTGAACTCTTAGTATCTCCCCTTTCTAAAGAAGTGAAAGTTACTGTTTAGACAGATTGTGTTCTATGCCTCCCATGCTACATAAGTGTATTGCTGATTCTGGTAACATGTGGGCACCTGTCCCTGGTCAAGTAACAGAAAACATATGAAGAAAGCTGCAGCTGCAGCTACAGTAGGTCTGGCCTACTGTATAGCAACTGTGAAGGAAACAGAGTAACTAAATTAATACAGCCATAGTTAGGAAGTCCTGATTATGCCTCAAAGCATTTGAGCCAATTAAAGGAAGGCAAGTATATGACAATCCAGGCTTTTAGAAAAAAAATTAACTAGCTACAATTCTAAACAATCTAATACATGGTCTGCATAAACTAAACATGCTTAAAGACATCTGTTCTACATGAACTTTAAATTTCATTAAAATAGAGAGAATGAAAGAAAAATCAGTGTTTTAAACACAATGCAGCAGAGCAACTTTGAACAGCTGTTCCAATTGCAACATTCAGGTTGTATTAACCCCCAGTAAAACCAAGCGTACTAGCACTTCTACTGGGAGCATAAGAGACTGAGCAAGCAGCAAAACTTGCAAACAGCTTTATTCCTTTGCTCTCCTTTATGCACCCCTAATGATTTTGTTTTTGCATTCGTCATATAATCAATACATTGTGTTTCATAAAATAAAAAGAATATTCACCTGTTTCATTTTTGCAGCAGCTCTGTTTGAAAACAAAACAGCCCTATCTTTTTGGAAGCAGGCTGGACAGATCTGCAGAGCCTTCGTGTAAGAGTCTTCTGCCTCTCCATAGTCTGCAGATGCAATAGGAGAAAAACCAAAACAGATCGTTTATTTCAAATGCCAGTACAGTCAGTGAACCACATGGCTAAGACTTCCTTGGAAACATTTCTCAGTATATGATGCAATATTAAACCAGAATCAGTAACTGCTCTCAGACAAAGTGCATTACTAAGTAGTACATAGATCAATGACAATTATTTTAAAATCAACACCCTTGTAAAAGCAGAAATACAGTTCTGAGCTTAATGTAACAAGTGCAGCATGATGTGCATATAATTCTCATCCCTGAAATTGTTTCATTCTATTTCAGTACCAGCCTTAGAGGTAGAATCTCTTTAGATTAAGCGTATCCTTGACCTGAAGGGAAGCATGTGCTGAAACACATCAGTGCAGATACCTGTTCCAAGCAGCTACAGAGATATTTTATTTGCCACATCATCTTCAATGACTGACTTAAAGGTCAGTCACCGCAAACCAATTATCACCCGAAGGTCATCTGTCATCAAATCTGGTCTAAAGCAAGGACCAGTGGTAAACCACATGGGATTATGAAGTTATTCATTTTCTAATAAAGGTAGAGTCAAGAGTGAAAAGGCCCAATACTGACTCTGAACAATGCCCTGCCAGCTGACAAGTGCATTGTCCTCAAAACAGAGCAATTCTTTCTGTGCACATTAGCTGGTGACCATCAAGGTGCAGAAAAGGTGGTATATTTCTGATTAGTAAGCACTTTGGCTGGCACAGGCACACTGAAAAGATCTGCCAAAGAATTTGTCAAGAAGAGGCTATGGATGAGACTTCAGACAAGATCAGCCAACACTACAGGTTTGCTGCTTTCATGGTCCGAGCAATGCCGTTTTGCCTGCTATGATGCTGGCCTGAATTGGTAAACCATTCTCCGAGAATCTTGCTCTCTTAGCACACAATAAGAGCCTTCCAACAGAAAGGCCACTGTCTGGTTATCGGGATATACTTCTGGGAAAGGGAAGTCACTTGTTGGTGTCCCTGCCGACTGAGAAAAGTATGAATCTGCATTTCCTGGTTTCTTGTGAACCCTCTAGCCACCAGAACGTTAAATGAAAGATAGATGTCAATATCATTTCCCCCTTTATGTTTTTTAATTAAAAGCATTGGTACAGTTATTTATTACTGACCTCAACCCTGTTGTTACGTATTAACTATGTTCAGAACGTGTCCAGTTCTGGCATAAGAGAGAAATTTACATACCTCTAGATTTTTAAAAAAAATATATGTGTGGGTACATCTCTATATACACACACATATATGTGTGTACATCTCTATATACACATATACATGTATATATATGCATGCATATAAATGTACACATAAGTATATATAGATGTACATATGTGTGTATGTGTAGATGTATATGTAAATGTCCCTATATATACGTACACACACATACTTCAATAAAATGTGTAACAGAGAGTCAGTGGATAAAAAGAAACATGCAAATATACAAAGGTATGACAGCTACTGAGCCACTGAGCCCTGCATCAATTCTAAGCACAAGCATTAGGAAACCTCAGAGGCTAGTGGAAGCCTTTTTTGATTAGTAAAAGAAACCATGGCACTTGGAAGGCAGTCAAAGTAAATTCTGCATCATGTTCTTGGATTTAAACAATTTGCTTTCATGAGAATCACGCTTTAGTAATCCAAGTCTTTGTGATTTAAACTTAACTCTTAAGAAGGTCTGCTATCTCTTTCTGTTCTCCAGAGCTGGATGAAATATTACATAGATGATAAATTTGAACAATGATAGGTGTGAGATCTTCCTATGGGTTTTCTGCAACATCACCGTGATGGCCAAGTTTTAATTTAAGATTCTCTAACATCCATATGGTGTTAAAAGATTATCAACCCACCTCCTTTCTTGAACTGCTCATTTCCTTTCTCCTTCAGCATTGTGCTCTCCTTTCTTCTCTTCTACAAAAGAAAAGACAATGTCTCAAAGTATTTAATTGAAATGAACAAGTAGGTCAGCTGCAGTTCCAAATAAAGTATGAATGGAAATCAGAATAAAATATAACCTGAATAATTTTATCTAGTACCAAGATCGCTTGCTTGTAGTCATTGTGTCATGATATACTTTATATATCCATGAAATACTAGAATATACCAACAAGGCAGTTAAAAAGCTCCAGTTCATGGACAATAGTATGCAGAAAAAGCATTCATAGTGAATTACATGGTTTAAACTGATATGTTAGCTTTTTAGCTGGCTGTTTACTTCTCCTTTCCAACTTGGTTTAATTCAATCCATGCAGGTTGACTATGTAGAATATATTTTAGATGTAAAGTCTCAAAAGTTTTGCTTGAAATAATTCCACCTCAGAAATCCATAGTTACTTTCAGAGATTTACAAATCATGTTGAGCTGACTGCATTAGAAGCAGGTCCATGGATAATACTGCCCTGAAAGATTTCTTATGCAGAGAGTGACTAAACCATCAGATCCAGAGACAGGAAGATTGTTCAGTTATACAGTTAAAATTGCACATGCTGAGCAGAGTTGTGTTTTCAACCATGAATATCTTAACAGTACTCTTGGCACAAGCAAAGTTGACATGAACGCTCTTAGCCTCTGACACAGAAAACACAGGATGTCATCAAGCCATCTCTTCAACCTATTTAAAATGGAAGTCTTTCACATGCAGACATACCTCACACAAGTAAAAACAAAGCAGTATGACAGTAACATCGAGAAGCAATGCTCATGTTCATGAATCATTTCTATCGTAGAAAAATGAACATTTGACCACTGATTTTGCCCCCAACACACATGCATACACAAAGGATTTAAATCAAGGTGTCTATAAATTACGCATCACTGAGCAATTAAAAAGCCAACATTAGGAAAAGGAGCAGTTTCCTGCAGATTGTGTAAATCAAGGATTAATGCAATTATCAATATCGCACAGAACATCTCCTTGGAAACAGCTAAATATAGTACTCTTTGCAGAGCACTGCACCATCTCACAGCTATGCCAAGTAGCTGACAAACAATACAAAATCAGAGGTTCTCTCCTCTTGTTTTTATTGGTTTTGGAAAGTAATTCACCCAACCACTGTCACCATCTTAGTAATAACAGATCACAATGCTCTGAAAACTAGGCTCAGGAGAATGGCATTCAGTTGTGACACACAAAATTACACAGCAAAATATCATCTGACCTTTTTGATACATGCCTAGTTCACTAAATTTTTTTCCTATTGCCTACTAAATATGTTTTCTAATACTCATTGCTCCTCACATCAAAAAAAACCAAACTAAAACCATAGGTCAGACAAAATATTTGCACCACTATTTAGAAGCTGGCTTTCCTCCAGGGTGGACTGGCAAACCTAAACAAGTCCTTTCACAATGTCACTTGCACCAATGTACACAAGCCAGTTGGTACTTTCTAAATATGAGCATACAAACTTGTGCACTGAAGGCACAAGCTGCATTAAAAGCACAAATTCTTTCTATATATGCAGGATTCTGCTGTTCAGCACAGGGAGTACATAACCGCATTTCAAAGCTGTACCCAAACTTTCCTAGTGCCACATAGAACAACTCCAGCAAGGTGACTGCCACACACACAATTTGCCCTCCACAGAAAGAAATTTTAAAACCATCTTGAACACATATAAAGTAAAAGTTAGCACAACAGAGGTAATTTTCATACCAGTGAACAAAGCAGTCAGATTTAAGCAAAGAACAAGGTTTGGAGATGATGACCCTACTGGAAAACGTGAAAGATCTAAACAGACAACCCTTATTCAAAATAAGAAATGCTTGAAACACTAGCCCTACTGACTTCATTGCTCATGACCTATTTAGAACTGGCCTTTAAGTGTGATTAACTGATTCACTGTTGCATAAGGTAGAGTTACAACTCTACAACAAAGACAGACATTTTTTCATATAAAATTGAGAATTGCAGCATGGCCACAGTAGTCCTGATGCAGAAATCCTAAAATCATGGAATACTGGATGAAACGCTTTACCTGTATTATCGTTACTTTGTTTAATTTTATTAAAATTATTACAAAATATTACATGTTTACCCCAATTAAGTATTAAATACTAATATAAGAAGTGATTTGCAGCAAGAAGGCTTCAGAAGAATAAGCTTTATGTTAAAAAGAGTAAAAGGAACAAAAAAATAAAATTCTTCAGTTGTGGGATTCCTTCTCAGGTAGCCAAGAGGGTTGTGACTTAGAGTCTCAACAGCACAGAAGAAAGACCAAGGTGGCTGCATGGCCATGTTTGCTGGGGAAACGTGAGCAGACGAAAGCTCTGAGCAACTGAAGAGTTTAAGGACTGTCACACTAGGAAGCTGATGATTCATGCAGCTCTCCTCCGAAAGCCTGTTCCTTGGTATGTCCTCTTGCCTGCAAATCAAACTGCACAAACCTGAAGGACAGAGAACTATTAGTCACAGAACTGTTACAGACATACAAATGTCAGTGACAGTCTTGTGGTCACTTCTGACTATTTAACCAGAAAAGGTGTTGCCTAAGCATGTTTCAGAAGCCAGCAGCATTGTTAAGAACACCGTATACGGCTTTTCAGCTTACTCAGTCCCCTGGAAAGCAGCAAAGCAAGCAAGGCAGTCCTTGTCCAGTATTTCTGTTATAGCTTGACCAACATTTTAAAGATATCCCTGTATTACAGGTTTCAGGCTGTCCCTTAAGTTCCAAACTGTACAAGTTTTCACAGTATTTTTCAAAAAGGTAAAGTCTATAGGGTACTTCATGCATCATTCTGGATTTGCATTTGAAGTATACGATATAATATTTAAGCAATACATAGTAGCAGACTATCCCTAAAACTAAATTCCTCCGGCTTGCCCACAAAATGTACAAGTGTACATATTAGCACATCACATCCTAAACGCACTGCACTCTAAAGCACAGTATATATTTGTGAAATAAATCAATCATTCATTCCTCCATATAGGATTTTCTGTTAAAGACATGTATAACACAAAAGCAGTGGAAAGTCAACTATTTTGATGAATTTACATTTAACCTCAAAGGACTGCTCCAATGGATGCTGTTAGAATCTGTCTTCTATTCAAAGTAAGGTTAAAAAATAACCCCAGAAAACCCCAAAAACCTCTCCACTCAGTATGCTGCATTTCCAGCTTTGATGGACAATTGCAAATTGACTGGTCATCAGTTTACTGTGATCATATCAGCCCAGAGTGAAAAAAATTGCAAGTGACTTGTCCTTGGGACAAATTTTGCACAATGTCATTTCAGTGTCCCCACCCACTCATTTTTCAGAAAAAGATTTAAGTAGCTGCAGGGCAGGGCACCCTTTCCTCAACGAGGGAACTAGGTCAGACTGAACTCCTAGAATGCTCTGCCTAAGGAAAAGATAATCTTGACCCACTACATTCCCTGAGGCTGCTCATATACAACACTGGGGTCACACACAACTTCCCCAACTTAGACTCCATTATGAGTGGAGTTTTTCTGATATTCAAAGTCAGCAAAATCTTAAGGTTTGTTTATTGCAAATTTTATTAACACAAAGATGACAAATTCCAATTGGCAGGCATTCGTTTTTGATGTACAAAGTAAAAGAATTGTAACATGATTCTTAAATGATCTGATTAGAAACGTTTACAGATTTGGATACTGAATTACAATCATGCACATTCTGAAGAAATTTGGATATTAACATAAACCTGCCTGGCAAGCAAGAGGTGCTGAAGATTAAGGCCTGATCTGAAGTAATGAGAAAAGACAGCTTGGCCTTCTGACAATAAAGTACAACAATTCAAAAGAAAGGCCATCAAATACAGTCCCTGGACCTCAGCTACTCTGCCAAAAAAATCAGAGTTAAAAATAAAAGCATTAAAGCATTATTCTGCTATTAGAGAAGCAAGCAAACTACACATTTTCACTGTTTTGGAAGTAACCAAAAGTGCTGGAAGTGAAGTCCTTAAATATACCTGGTGAGAGTTGAAGGATGAACACCCTCAGCTTGCAATGCTTCCAACTATGCTTCCTCTGGCTGTTCTATGCATTTTATTTGATCAATTGATTTAACTTTGTTAGGGAAGTGTTCTTGGCTCCAGTTTTGTCAAGAGCAGCAAATGGGTACGCTCTTCTCTGTAAGGCTATTTATACGGTGTGACAAGGCACATCTGCATCTCACATACCCTTTTGTAAGGTCACCAAGTAGCAGTCAATTTAAAATTACTGGACTTCAAAGGGTGCACAGAAACAAGGAATTTAAACAGATAAGGAGTATATTTTTCAGCTTCAAATACCAATGCTATTTGTAAGTCATCCATTAGCAGTCATCTGCTTCCCTCTGCAGTTTTGTGAAGCTATTGCTGTATCAGGCGTTCAAGAATTTGAATTTCAATTTAAGGTTGTAGTCACTCAAAAAATCCCATTTCAAATCTTGCTAGAGTTGTCACCTGAAAACTGTGCCAAATCTGCCCTCTACACTCGAGAGGCAGAGTAATAAGCATTGCTAGACTGGCCGATCTCTGCTCATTGTAACTCCATGGTAAAGAGGCATCAGTCTTTCTACTGCCAAATCACTACCTTTTCCTGAAATTGTAAGCAGCACTTCCAGAGACAATAGGTCACATCTATCCTTGACAGTCAGTTTAAGTTAACATGCCAGACTAACTGTGACTATTCCTGAGTGACAATACATGCCATTCCAGCATTCCTGTTGCAGAGGCGACAGCCTCAGGCAGAAAAGTGGAGCTCACCACTTAATCCATCACCACCACAAGTCGAAGAGGTCTCAATTTGACAGTATCAGCATCTTCCCGATAAAAGCAAAAATGAATATAAGACTAAAATCAGATAGCAGCACTGAAAGAAAGATGAAGGTATACTCTTCCACTCTTTCTATTAAATTGCCATCCGGCAAAAGACTTTTTTTAGTTTAAAGATGTAACTCAAAGAACTATAAATCACACAAGGAGATTGTAACTCCAGATTTTATCCAGGTTCTCCTCACCAGCACATGGAATTAATTACCCTAGCAGATACAGATATACTTATCAAATGTACTTCTCCAAGCTTTGATTAACTCAGAAAATATAACAAGATATTTTGTCCTATTTTGCAAGCCATAAGACAGGGCAGTTTTAGTCTAGCAATCCATCTCCTCCTCCAATTTGACCAAAATAATAGCATATTTAGTATTGGTGCTATACTGCATACAGGATTCAGGTTATTAAAGTAGGTCATTTGAATAAGGGGATCACCTTTTATTATATTCCACAAGATTGCATTGTGATGCCTTCAAAACCCAATTGTCTTGCAAGTTTTATTGCTATACAAAATAATTTGAATGCTGATGAGAATTCTTAACAAAAGATATATTCCTTATTGGTAGCTGTCAGTAATTTATGTAATAAGTTTTACTGCTGTGCAGTCAGTTGCATTGTCTCATGTATTAATAACCTGGGGGTTTTTTGGTCCAACCACATAATTCTTCCTGGAAAGAGTTCTGAGACCATCTCCAAGTGATCAACACCTGAGGACTGCTCCAAAATATGACTTGCATTGTTGTAGCCTATCTTCCGTTTTGTTCCTTAGCTTTTATTTTGTAAATACTACAGAAAAAACAGCAACTTTGACAGAGTCAAGGTTACTGTACAATGTTGACAGAACTAGGAGAACCCCAACTGCTGAAATGAATGACTACACCTGAGAAGCTATCTCAGAAGAAATCACAAACCAGTTCTTCAACCCCTGGAAAAGCTAATTCTCTACAGAAGCTATAATTTATGGAAGAACAGGGATCACCCTGAAGCATGGGGAAGAAAGGGTGAGGAGGGGAACAGTTTAAAGGAAATTTCTTGATTAAGACAATGTTCTCTAACACAGCCTAGAACTCCTGGAGAAAACAGGGGGGAGAAAAAAAAGGAAGGAAATTTTACTGTTTAGCCCAGACCTGAAAAAAACTCAGGTATTACAGAGTTGCCAACAAGATACTAATGAAAAATCTCTACTAGAGCTGTGTTCCTTGTTTTGCTGACACATTTCCTAGTGTTAAAGTAGAAGCTGAGCATGATTAGAGCCAGCTGTAGCTCTAATGCACATGCGACAGCCCAAAGAAGGGAACTGCTTTTGAAGAGTATTACGTATTTATTCCAGGGTCTTACAGCAGCTAGAAAGGAGTGTTCTATATCCAAAATAAGAGCTTACTAAGGCCAGGTGCTTAAGTCTTTGCCAGACAAGGCCCAAAGAACATCTGTCATGATGGAAGAGCATGAGGGATTCAGAATCTTGCTGCTGGATAAACTCATAATTAATGGGTGTCCCTCCAGAAGAAGACCAGGTCAGACTGAAACAATTACTATGTAACAGCTGTTGGGTGTCTTCTGATTAATTTTGCAGACTAGACCAACGTCAAAGCCATCACTGTCAATGACAACTAACCAGAAAAATCTGTTTGTAATGCATCAAAAGCAATTTACTGCTCAGTGCCTCGGCTGAGGCAGCAATCAGCATGCTTTTGAAACAACAACAACATCATCTTATAAAAGTGAATTTTGTTTCAGGCCGCTTAATTCTTAAAAAGCTCAGAGTTGCAAGTCCTGGCAAATAACCAGGCTCTATGCTACATCTGTTTCTAAGAATACTTCTTACAGGTTTGTGTCCCTTCAAGTTCTTACTTTGGTTCATTTTGCAGAGAAGATTTCTTATGGTATTGGTACTGTTTCCCTGGAAGTAATTCCTGTTGCTTAAAATTAGAAGTCTCACTCTATGGGGCTCTCAAAATATTGCAGAGAAAATATACAGCCACTTGCTCCTTCACTTTGATGTCTGCAGCAGTTTCTGCATGGGTGAGAATTTCTTGTCTGAGCTGCTGCCATGAAAGCTTGCACACAGGATACACATAAATACACAGAGCAAGGACTGGAATCTGTCTTTGCATCTCCAGAATAAATTAGAGACCTTCTTTTCTACAGCCTAGTTATGGGAGAACATCATTCAAAAGAACTCAGTTATTAAAGCTGATAAAACATAACAATGGGCTTAGTTAAAAAAAAACCCCAAACTATTAAGTAGTATTAATAGTAAAAAATACTATTAATACCTAAATCTGATTTGAGCAGGGCTAACATCCAGCTCTCCTTATGACTTGAGTACATAGTTTATGGTTGATGCTGCACCACAGTTCATAGGAAGTTCTTCTTATTTAGGCAAGTAGTCTAATTGAAGAAAATCCACCTATCCCTGTATGCCATCATGAGGCTGCTATTTGATGTCTACTTTTACCAGCACTGCCGTTGATCTAAAAATACAGCACTATTTTTCATCTGAATCATTCCCCCTAACTGGTTCACTGCACATTCACACAGAGAGGTGTGCTAGCACAATGAAGCAGGCAGCAGGGGGCTGAGAATAACTGATGAAGGACTGCCGAAGTAGCAAACACAGAACTGCTGCTGAGTGTCTGGTCACAACCTAAACAGTCAAATAAACAAGTTCTGATTATTGCTGCCTCATTTCTCCAGCAAAATCATGTTGCCCTTCTCAAAAATGACCTCTTAAGTAATTGGAAGGAAGTTTAAAATGTTTGCAAAACTCTGAATAAATAGATGTACAGCAGCTTTTTTCAGACCGTAACTGCAGTATATTTTCTTGAAAGCTCCATCATTTAACAGATTCTTTTCATAATCAAAACATATAGAACGTTCCATTTTTAAAAATAAAAATAAAATAAAATTTGTAGCCATTAATTCAAGCACTATGAGGAAGGTTGGAAAGGCAATTCAGGAATGACCCATCCCCATGGTTTTACTACCCAAAGAATGTAAGGTGATGCAGGATAAGATCATGCAAATAGGCTACTTCAGTAATTACAACTGCTGTAAGCATCATCTCTGGTTTCTGGATTTCTCAAGCTCTGCTTAGAAGAGATACCAACAATATTTTGTTAGAGAAAAAAATAGCTACCTTTTAAAGATTGCTTAAATAATTCATTCCGAAAGCTCTCTATGGAACATAAACAAAGTTCACAAATCTAATAGTTACAGTGATACCAAGAGATGGAATCCCTCCATTTCATTAGGTATAATCATAAACCAAGCCGAAAGGTACAATTGCTCAAACCATTGGAAATAAACCTACAGAAAGATGAGTACTGCAGCTGCCTCAATACTTTATCTAAGGAAGTCTTTCCAGCTCTAAACAGTTATTACTTTGTACTCCCACAGCACCTTTCAATGGAGTTCCACAAAGCTGAATGCTAGTATTCAACATTCACGATTCTTTTGCTCATTTTAGAAGGCAAAAATTGATGTGCAAAATTAAATGATTACCTAACAATACAACAGAAACAAAAGCAGCACGAAAAGAGCCTCAATTTCCAGGCCTGCTGCTTTTTCTAGAATTTAATTCTATGATGTAATTTTCCACCCAGTTCTTAGCATTTTGCCTATGAAACTCTCAAGCTGTCTTCAACTGATAGGCTGCTGCCGAAGCCTGATCATGACTCATGATGACAATGATCCTTGTTGTACAAGCAGCAAATACAAGTAGAAAAAAAGGTCCATTTAGTCTAAACTGGAAAAGACACGAGGGCAATGTGATAATGTTTTTTCTGTGTAGTGAGTAGGTCAAGGAAAGTGATCATTGCGCTCTGTTCAGCATCTGAGAGAATGCATTTGGAGACTGCCCATTTTTGGTGTCCCCCCGTACCAAAAAAAAAAAAAAAAAATCAACTTCTCAAAGGGAGTCCAGTGGAAGGCCTCCAAGATGGTCAGGACACTGGAGACCACAACCTAAGCAGACAGCCTAGGAGAATTGAGCCAGAGAGAGATACAAAGCGGTTCCCACAAGGTCAAGCAGCAGACAAGTGTTACATTTAGCCTCATTCCTACCTCAAGGAGATTAAATTCTATGCTCCCCATCTGCACTAGTTCCATATTGCTTTTCCACTTCAAGGAACTTCTACATTAACATGACACTCTGTACTACAGATGAAAAGCTACCTGTTTGTCTTCATTGATTATTTTGATCACATATCCCACCCTACAAGCAAGGGAACAATTTGAGCCACAATTGATTAAATTTCTGTATACTGGTTTGTAACAAACAATTTAGACATTTGGTTGCCTCTGGCATCTTAGCTCTGCATTTATCTGCCCCTCATTCTCTATTTAAAGTAACTGACAGCAAGACCACGGCATAATCAAATTATTGCCAAGCCCCTCTCTCTTTCCATCTTTTTTGGGCAATGTATAGCCAGCATTTATTTACTTATACAACACAGACAGGGCTAGCCAACAGTTAAGAAAGCGTGGTCCAGGTTTACAAAGTCAGTTGAATTAGAAAAGATGAGTCTGCCCATACAAAAAGAGTAATAAGCCTCTATAAAGTCACTGAAACATTTATAATATTTTAAGCACTTTAGAAAAAAAAATTGATATGACCCTTCATTTCTGCTTTTTCATCAAATGCCTCATTTTAGTAGTACTTGTCCATTACAGTAGTAACTTCCACTGCTCCTGGTGATTTGGGAGTTTCCAGAATAAAACCCTTACAGCTATACAATACACTATCTTTCCCTAGGAAGTAATGCTTTCCTAAGATGCTGCCTACCTTCTCTTGTCAGCTGCCACTCCTTACTCCACTCTCTCCATAATGAGTTATTCAATGTTACCTATGATCCAAATCGTGCAGCTAGCCTTCCTGTAAGGATACTATTTCTTTTATTAAATAAGGCCTAATTCATGCCTACAGGACTATAAAACAAGGTTTGCTGAAGTCTTCTGTTCACATAAGTTACAATACGCCAGAATTCCACCTTTTCCTCACTGCCAAAGAATACAGTAGTATTTTTTGTCACTATTTCAATTTTCAGTACAAGTAACTGCTCATTTGGATAATTCAATGAGATTTTAAGTGGCTGGATCAGTTCTTTGAATAATGATCTGTTCAAGAGGCCAAACTATGTAACTTGTCAAAAATAGAGTGGTCAAAAAAAAAGTAAAAAAATTACAAGAGTTGTATGTTGGGATATAGGTTTTAGTTTAATATCCTTACTCCCCCACCATTTGCACACTAAAGTTGAAAAAAATTAGGAAAAAAAATATTCCATGAATCAGTAGAAAGCTTTCTACCATTTACTAAAATAACATAATTACCAGCAGAAATTCACTGCATTACTCAAGAGAACAGAGTGAAATCTGGAAACTAGTCCTGAAAGTGATTTAGCAAGTTTTCTCAAAAAAGATATAAAAAAAATAGGATTTTTTTTTCCTAACTACTTGATGACCATAATGTTTTAGAACCCTGAAAACTAACTGCTGTCAAGTGACACCACTGACTGAGGGTCAAAAAAAAACCTAGTTCATGCAGACTTACAGGGGAGTAAACATGATAACAGAGGCTGCTGGACTTCCCCCAAGACCTACTTCATTAGTCCCCACAACATTATCCACTTTGTTATCCAAACATTTTGTCCAATGTAGCTGTATTGAAAATAAACAAAACCACGCATTTAGTGTGTTTTGTTTGTTTAAAGCTAAAGTAATCGATAGGGATACTTTCAACTTTAATCCAAATTAGTTGTATTACATAAACTAGCCTTTCAGGTATGAAAACTATCCTGAAACCTGCTCCTCGGAGTTTTGGAAAAGCACCCTGCAGCTACTCAGGAGAAAACAATGCGTGCACAAAACTAAACAACATCAAACAGGGGGATTTTTTTCTTATAAACTGAGTCACAGTAACCTTACGCACTGGCATAAGTAGACAAAAGTCTGCAATGGAATGTGATGATTAAGAAGAGTAAGGAAAGCTAATAAAAATATGTTATCTAAACCAAGAAATTAAGAGCAATAAAACTAGACACATAAAGAGTTTTAAAAGTCCATTTTCACACCAGTCACAGACCATTCAGAAACGTGACACTGAAAATACTGTCTTTTTATACTCAGCATTGGTACTTTGGATTACCTGTTTTTCTTCCTCTGGCATATCTTTTTCTAGTTCTAGTAAGTATTCTTCATCTACTTCTGTCTGCTTCCTTGAGTTATTCTCATCATCCTGTAAATTCCCTTCATCATCCAGCATAGTTTCTTTTGCCTCAAAGGAGTCGTTACAGTCATGGAAACACTCATCTGCTGTTGTGGGTTCTTTGGCTGAAGATGGTGTATATCCACTTTCAGTGTTTTTGGGATTCTGTGCATCTTTGGGGCCAGTCTCTGAAGACTTCTGATCAGAAAGCTTTAAGTGATCAAGTAATTCTTCAGGTGGCCTTACATCTTTAAACTCTTCCATGTTGGACTCCTCGGAAGGGTTAGGTTTTTAGAAATGAGAAAGAAATAACCCTCAATAAGCATAATATAAATGCCTTGTCAGCAAAGGAATCTCTAAAGTACTTAAAAGTACTTTTGACATCACCGGAGGGAAACTATTACCCCTCAGGGAGGGAACAACTTATACATGCTTCTTCTAGGCACTGTACAGTGACATGGGGCCAGTACACTGGTCCCATAAACAAGTTAACTCACAAGCCCAGACTGCCAGGACCGGCACGGCACAGCGCTATGCTGCAGCTTCTCCTTTGCAGTGGCACTGAAGTCACACACATTTGCCTACCCGCAGCCCTCAGCACCCCCCGCGCACCCCGGCTCCCTGCGGGCTGCGTGCAGCAAGTCTCCCGCCGGCGGCGGTC
>NW_010553082.1:0-2318 GCF_000687285.1 Phaethon lepturus | reverse complement strand
CGAGCCACAGTTAAGAACATAAATGGCATGAGCTTCTGTCAGAATGGCGACTTTAACACCATTCAGATATTTATCATGGACTAAATACAGAGGATTTTAAAAAAATTAAAGGGAAAAAAATTTTCATTTAGAAGAAGGAAAAAAAAATAGTTTTTTTAAATAATCTCAAGGGGGTCCATGTGTGAAGTCGTTACCAGGATCTGCTGGGAAGCCCAACACACTGACACGGCCTGTCTGGGCTCATCGGGACATGCCAGATCAGAAGCGAACCTCAGCCCCTCAGGTCCTGGCGAGCCGAAGCAGGAGCAGTTCCAGACTTTGCTTTCCCAGTCACTCGGCAGCTCACAAAAAGCAGGGAACCCACTCTCCAGGAAACCTCCGGTTTTACCCGTGCACCTTCCTAACGCCAGCTGTAGGTGCATCCCTTCCCCCAGCTGGGGAGCGGGCAGGACGCCGCTGTCTAACACAGAAAATCAAAGGATGAGGACAGGTTGCTCACAGCTGGAGCTGAAGGAGGCCCGACCCCAGGCCAGCAGCGAGGTTCAGCCTCGTCCAGGACGACACAGCCACCACGGGGCAGGGACCCGCGCGGTCCTCCCCGGGGCGCTGGCGGGCGGCAGGAAGCCTTGGCCAGGGCAGTGCCCGCAGCAGCAATCCTTTCTGATCCCTTCCCGCAGAGCCCGCGGGGTAGATGTGGGCTAACGTGCCCGTTGGTCTGCCTGGCTCACTGGAGGGACCGTTTTGCGTCAGAATGATGCAAAAATGGCAGTGGAGGAGCTCAGACCATAAGGGAAAATGCTCAGCCCATGGGATGGTCTCATGAAGCTGTTTTGGCTTTCTGCTGGTCCACGGGCTCACCGGAGATCTAATCCAGGGACTCTGGAGCCACAGTCTTTCTTCATGCAAAGCCGCCCCCGAAATCAGGTGCTGTTGGGGCTCCCCCCTCCCACGGCCACCGCGGAGCCTGGTGACATGGCAGCTCATCTACTAAGGCTCCACAGCATCACGGTGTGTGACGCGGCAACGGAAACCTGAACGTGACTGTTTGGGGATAAGAAAGAAAAAGGCCTGCTCTGCTAAAGCCCGAGGTACTGACATTTTATTTTGTGAAGAATCTACTACCCTGACTGAGTTGTGGCAAGAAATAGTTTTTTCCATGTTTCCCTGAACACCCACGGGGTTACCGAGAGCCCCAGCACTGCTTTGAGTTAGTGATTTCTTTCATCACCAGAAATACAATTTCCTCCACTTGCCCTGACACCAGTCAGCGCAAGGCAGGGCGTCCCCACCCGCTAATCGCGACCTGGAGTGACGAGGTCCTCGCTGGCGTCAGCACGGGTCCTGCCGCAGAGCCCTTGAGAGGATGCGCAAGCATCCTTCAGCCCTGAACACAGCTCTCGAGCAACCCGTACATTAAGTCCCCATGACTGATGACACGCCGCCTTACATTTTGCTACTTAGTGCTACCACATAACTTTTATAAATTAAATTTAGAATTTATAAGTCTATAATTTGGAGGCACTGAAAACCTCTCTCCATAAAACCAAATGGGTTTTTCTGATAACTCAAAGTCACTTTTTTCATTCATGCAAGCTTGGAGTGGCTCCATGTGTGCTCTTGTTTAAATTGGCACTCTTCTCCACTGGCATGCAAAAGATCCTCGGTGCAACTAATTCTGGTATATATTATTTAGAGGTTGATAAACATGTTCATAGTAATTCATCATCCGATGATGAATATTGCCTTGTCAGAAACTAAGCCCTACTTGCCGCACACAAGAGATACTTCTAACGCAAGTCATGCTGTTTGCAGCACAGAGGAACTAGAAATGCTTTAGCAACAGCTTTGCTTGCAACGGCCGCGCGACCCAGCGAACGGCAGAGCTGCCCGGTTTTGCTTCCGCAAGCGGGATGGCTGCACTTCCAAACTCAAACGAGGAGCAGCCGAAGTCTCCGTGACGGGCCGCAGGCTTCCTCTGATCTGCAGAGCAGCATCAGATGCCGCAAGCTTGACATCAAGTAACGCTGTACTCGAGCCTTCGCGTTTGTACCTGGAAGTTGCGCCGGCTGTAGAGCAGCTGTGGTACCAGCGCAAACCAGTAACTGCTCCCTGGACCCCAGCCCCGTATTCCCACAGGATCCCAGAACTGTCAGCTCTGGCTCAGCATCCTCCCACTTCAGCAAAGCAGGGTCAGACCTCGGGAAACCGGGAAGCCGCTTGCAGAAGAAAGGACAGCAATCGCGTCGGCTGGGCGTACGCCGCTGTAGCCCCCGGAGAGGTGCAGAGGTGCTGTGAAAACCCCTCGGGGCGCCGGGCGC
>NW_010553081.1:0-401 GCF_000687285.1 Phaethon lepturus | reverse complement strand
ATCTAAATCCAGCTGGATGGTTTTCATCTCTGCAAACTGACTTGATTGACCTTGTCCATCAGCAGCTTCTGTGCCTCATCGTACAGGACTCCATACAGCAGCCTTCCACCTTTGATGTTTTCCTACAATATGACAGGAACCATCCATCAGTGGACAGGGCATATTGCTTTTCCTTTTCTGGCAGTTTATTATACATTGGGGCCTCTTCAGCCCACGTTACCTCCTCTTCTGGTGATATTCCAAAACCTTTGCCTTCTGGCTAGTCCATGATCACTTCCAAGATCCTGGGTGACTGGGGTTTCCTATTGGAGCCTATTGTACGATCAGTGCAACCCACTCACTCCACGTAGTACCAGTTGCATGATGTGTCGAGAGGACCCTCCCTTTGAACATCCAGCCCA
>NW_010553080.1:4995-12164 GCF_000687285.1 Phaethon lepturus | reverse complement strand
CACACGAATCAGATGAACATATTTCACACAGGGAAAGATTTTTTTTTTTTTTTTAACTGGGAAATCTTGTTTTCATGTCAGTAGAAGCCACTCATTGTTTATACACTCTAATGTAACTCATGTCAGCAGTGGGCAAAGATTGCAGTTGAAAAGTTTAGTTCAAGCAAACAACACCATGCTTGAACACGACAAGATTTCATTTTAGCAGAGTGTGAAAAGCTGCTAAGTATGCAATGGACACTTGCAATTTAGTGTAAAAGTGGGGAAGGAGAGTATTTTTTTTTTTATGATTTGTTTTATTTCTTTATTCTTTATTCTTTATTTCTTGAAGTCTTGACTACATATGAACTTGCTAGTTGTTTTCGGCAAGTGTTATAGAATCATAGAATCATAGAATCTTTGGGTTGAAAGGGACCAAAGGGTTGAAAGTCCAACCCCCCTGCAGTAAGCAGGGACATCTTCAACTAGAGCAGGGTGCTCAGAGCCCCGTCAAACCTGACATGGAATGTTAGCAGGGATTCGGCATCTACCACCTCTCTGGGCCACCTGTGCCAGGGTTTCACCACCCTCATTGTCAAAAATTTCTTCTATATATATCTGGTTTGAATCTACCTTCTTTTAGTTTTAAACCATTACCCCTTGTCCTATCGCAACAGGTCCTGCTAAAAAGTTTGTCCCCACCTTTCTTATAAGCCACCTTTAAGTACTGGAAGGCTGCAATAAGGTGTCCCCGGAGTCTTCTCTTCTCCAGGCTGAACAACCCCAACTCTCTCAACCTGTTCTTCTGAGTTCTTCTCAGAAGAGAACTGTTCTTCTCAGTTCTGTGAAGTTCAGCAAAGAACTGTTCACTTCTCAGTTCTCCAGGCTGAACAACCTGTTCTCATAGCAGAGTTGTTCCATCCCTCGGATCATTTCTGTGGCCCTCCTCTAGATCTGCTCTGACAGGTCCATGTCTCTCCTGTGCTGAGGGCTCCAGAGCTGGCTGCTGTACTGCAGGTGGGGTCTCATCAGAGCAGGGCAGAGAGGTAGAATCCCCTCCCTCAACCTGCTGGCCACACTGCTTTGGATCCCAGGTGTTCTGGGCTGTGAGTGCATGTTGTGGGCTCATGTACAGCTTTTCATCCACCAGTACCCCCAAGTCCTTCTCTGCAGGGCTGCTCTCAATACCTTCATCCCCCAGCCTGTATTGGTACCGGAGATTGCCCCAACCCAGGTGCAGGACCCTGTACTTGGCCTTGTTGAACCCCATGAGGTTCACACAGGTCCAATGCCCATGTCTGTACAGCAGTGTCAACTGAAATATAGTCCAACTATTTTGCCTTGTGGATTTTTGAAAGGGACACATTTTGCGTTTTGCTTTGCATACAGAGCAGTCACCAAAGATGACAAAATTTTTTGTTGGGTATTATGGTAGTGTATGTCATTTTGATATCTTAAAAATCCCAAACTGAAAATTCCTGGTTGGCCTTCTGACCTTCATCCCTTACATTTTACTTCTGTGGCAAATCCTCCCACCTCCCATAATTCTGATTATCTGAAATATTGTGCATATTGCATGTTGTTCATTAGAATATAAAGATCCATTGAATGTAGGGCTTGTGGGTAAAGCTGAGTTAATAACCATGCCTGAAAAGATACGTCTCTGCTGAGAACACTTTTTGATGGAGTTTCTGTGTGATTTCCAAGTGCTTTTTGCCCTTTTTTTTTGGTGATGTCAGATTTTTTTGGGGGGTGTGTGGACAGTTTGCCTCCCATGCAAATGCAGATTGCACTTGGAATATACCATCCCAGTCTTAGCATAACTCCTGTTCCAGCTCTTGTTTAAGGGAAACACTGTAACTTTGTTTTCTTGGGATGGATGAATGAGGTATGACTGAGGAAAGAACCTTCCAAGGAGTCTTCGATGGCAGGAAGAAGGAGCCTGTTTCTTTCATTAAACAAGTCTAAGACTAAATGTTTGCAAGTCACACATGAGTGACTGGTGGAGATGCAGAGAACCTTGCCTAGCTTTTCCTGTCTGTTCCCATACAAGGGCTTTTCATGACCACAGAGACTGCTTTTGCATGCCACTCCTTTAGTTTAGAGGGCTGAGACACACTGGCAAGTGCTGTCCCCTCTTCAGGACACAATGTTGTTGCCTGGGTGGTGCAGGGCAGTTGTGATGCAGCCCTAAAGACTGCCATGTCTTCCCTCTGCTAAGTGACAGCTTTCATGTCTATTACCTCATTTTAGTCCACTACCTTTTACAGTTTTCTTGGAAGGTGCTAATATGTTATTCTGGTATTTTCCATGTCAATTCTAGACGACAGAAGAGATGGGAAACAATCCAACTGCTGCTTCATCGAGGTGCAGATCTCAATGCATCCTGGGTCCCACCACACCTTCTGTTCTTTGCTGTTAAAGCTGCAGATGCAGAAGCAGTGAAACTCCTCTTAGAAAGGGGAGCCAGGACTGATGTGCGGCTTCCATCCAAGGTTTTACTGTATTATAATCCATAATGTGGGATTCTAGATGTGAACTGCAGCTTCAGTGCCCGACTGTAAAATATCCTGCATGTCAGAATCAGATTTAGAATGGCCAGAAAGGTGTTTAAAGTGATTATCCTGTTCAATTTTTTTTTTTAATGGAAAGAACTCAAAGCTCCTTACTCTCCAAGTATTTTTTTTTCTCATTGTTTCCTGGTTACCAAGCTTGTGAGTAGCTGGGGAATACTTGGGAAGCTGCTCCTCAAGTTGGTAATAGCTGTTGTGATATTTAGTCGGCTTAGTGTCTGGGTCCTTTTGTGTTTCACAGTCCTGTAACTCTAGGCTCTAGGTTTATGGTGACTGATTGTGAGACACAGCATGTGGGAAGAGCAAGCTTGGGTTATTCTTTGAAAAAAATATTTAGTACTGTTTAAGTGCTGCTTGTGATAAACAGGAGTCTTAATGCTATGTTTGTGTTTTCAGTTAGGGGGGTTAACTCCTCTCCACATAGCTGCCTCAATTCCTGGGGCGGAAGGGGTCCAGATAACACAATACCTCCTGCATACCGCCCCAGACCTTAATGCAAGGGCAGAAGATGGAAATGAGATATACGGTCCAGACAAGGTATGTTGCTTTTTGAGCTCATCTTCCTTCAGCTGTTGGAATTCAGCTTGCACAGGACCAGATTACACAGATTATACAGTTTACAGCAGGGAGCTGAGATGCCTGCCTGCTTGATTTCACAGTGAAATCTTTGCATTCCACTGATAGAACCTTTAAAAGAAAAAAGCCCCTTGAGGTCTATAGTGTTGGGTTGCCGTAAACATATCTTTCTGGTTTTGGTGCTCCAGAACATTTTACTATCATGCCTTATTAGAAGTCTCTTGTGTGTAGTCCAGTACAAATGACTGAAGATATGATGGCAGAAACAGATATGTCTGTGATGGGACTTGCTTGTTTCAACTCCATGGAGCTGGCCTAATACTTCTTTTCTTTCCTTATTTCTCTTTTCCTTGAACCCATGCTGTCTCTGCTAGTTTCCTGCTGTGCCTCCAGGTTGCAGGAGGTCAGCCTAGCAGTAGACTTTTGTGGTAGCCTACCAATTTTTAGTTGGAGTTGCCATTTTTGATGATACTGCTGATGGAGCTATACCAGCAATGTGTGCTTTTTCTGGCATTTGTTACCTGAGAAATTACTTAAAGTTGTAAGCAAAATAATGTAGTCACAGAACAGTTGAAAGATTGGAAAGGACCTCTTCAGATTTTGTAGTATAATACCCTTGCTCAAAGCAGGATCAGTTACAGCAGGTTACTCAGGATCAAGTCCAACTGGAAGGGTGGAGACTCCACAACTTCTCTGGGCAACCTGTTCTAGTGGCAATGCTTGTCGTAATGCACCCCAGGATGCTGTTGACCTTCTTTGCTGCAGGGCTGCATTGCTGGCTCACGTTCAAGACCTCCAGGTCCTGTTCTAGAAGTTTTTTTCCATCTGGTCAGGCCCCAGTATGTACTGGTGCCTGAAGTTATTCCTCCCCAGGTGGCAGGGGAGGAATACAACAATTTCCTTTTGTTGAATTTAATAAGATTCCTCTCTGCACAATTGTCCAGCCTGTCCAGGTCCCTCTGAAAAGCAGTACAACTGTCTGATGCATTAAACCACTCTTCCCAGTTTTGTATCATCTGTGTACTTGCTGAGGGTGCACTCTGTTCCAGCATTGAGGTCACTGATGAAGACATTAAATAGTATCTGCCCCTGGGGTATAGCACAGCTGGACTTTGCGCTGCTGATCACAACCCAGGATCCACTCTCACTGTACAATTGTCTAGTCCATACTTCTTCAGCTTGTCTATGAGGACGTTATGGGAGACAGTGTTGAAAGCCTTGCTAAAGTCAAGGTAAACAACATTTACTGCTTTCCCATCTTTCACCATGCTGGTCATCTTATTGTAGGTGGCTATCATGTTTGTCAGGCATGATTTCTCCTTTGCAAATACATGCTGACTGCTTCCAGTCACCTTCTTACCTGTAGTATGTCTGGAGATGGCTTCTCAGAAGACTTTTCCATCAGTTTCCCATAGGCTGAGGAGAGCTTGTAGTTCCCTGGCTGTTCCTTCCATTTTTCTAGAAATGCAAAGAAATTCCTCAGAAACCTCCCTTTCTCACCATGACCATTTAGAGGTAACCAAAGTGGCCTTGCAATGACATTGGCCAGCTCCCTGGCATACCATCAGGTCCCAATCACTTAAAAAAACACTTGGCTTATGTAACTAGAATGATAAAATTTATCTTGTCATGACAAGGACTAAGGTGAATGTTTGCAGGACAGGGAGATTTAGATGGCTTTGTCAGTTTGTATTTTAGTACTTTTTCCTTTAGTAAACAAGAGAACTTAATACCTATTTATCAACAGTACTTAGTGACAGAATGCCCAGACTCGGTGTTAGGCAAGATTTACTTTCTCAAATAACACTTTTGTTTTTTATATTGATCTGGCCACCCTATATTCATAGACCTTAAATGAATGACATGTGAATGAGCTTGATTCAAGGCAGGTCCTTTGTGCCTGAAAGCTTGCTTCTTCCTTCTCTCTACGCTGTATCGTTTGGCCCAGTAAAAGTTATTAACATCTATCTCTCAAATTTGCCTTCCCTAGACTTCTCCAGTGGTTTTATTAAACCTCATAGTGTGCAGTGCAAAAGCAGTCTAGCAGATGAGACCTGAATGTAGAGAAGGAAGTAGAAAAAGCGTGGCTGTTGTTTTTGTGGGGCTGAAGAAGTCTTGTCCATGATCGAGATCCAAACCAATGGGTGACCAGGCAGGTTTCTTTTCTGTTAACTTGTCTTCAAGCTGTTGTGCAAATGGGCACATTGTTTCACTTACATTCTCCAGCCTCAAGCCAGAGAAGCCAGCTTGACATGTGGTGTCACTTTGCAACTGAAAGATGAAGCAGGACCACCACAGGAGTACTTTTCCTCCTATAGTGGTCCTGTCCCTGAAGAAGGTGGAAGGAGTGCATTGCACATTGCATGTGAAAGAGAGGATAACAGTGAGGTAAGATCTAAGCATCTAAGCATCTAAGGCTCTGCTCATAGGGAGTAGTTCTAAGCTAATCTCAAATGACATAACTTGGCGGTGAAGACATTTCATCCTTCTGTAAGGAGCTGATTGAATAACATGAATAAACTAATTTTCTACTGAATTATTATCATTGTACTGATTAAAAATCTATTAGCAGTTGAGGAAAAAACATTTCTTAAATCTTTGGAGTTCTGTTTGACTAGAGAAACTCCTTTAATTGAGTTTAATCCTTTTATCCTTTAATCCTTTTCCATTGTTTAATTTGTCATTAACTTAATCATCCACAAGGCCAATTTGAAGTTGGACAGTCTTACTTTTGGCATGTACTAACCTCTGTGCATATGATTTTATATTTTAGTAACATTCTTCTAGCAGACTTGGGATGCATACAGTTGGAGAAAGGTATTTGAGAGGAGACCTACTTCTTCAGAAGCAAAGCTACACATTCATTCTGGTGGCAGGACTAATGAGATTTGATAATCTGGTTGTGAATAGGTTTCATGTATAGCACCACTTATGCTTGGGGTTCTCAGTCATTAGAAAGTGGATGTATATTTTTACTGTAATATCATAGTTTAGGTGAAAGGTTTGAATGTGTTTTATGCTGCTCATTTTATTTATTTTACTATTATTATTACATTTAGTATTAATAAGTTAACTTTATTATGATCTAATTCTACCTTTTCCCACTGCACTTGCCTACAAAGCATGCCAGAGATGTTATCCGCCTCCTTTTAATGCATCAGGCAAATCCAAACACATTGTGGAGTGGCCATTCACCACTTTCCTTAGTAATTGCCAGTGGGAATGACTTGGTGAGCATCTTTAAGTTCCTTCATTTTTTTGCGGTGTACTTATCCATTCATGTCTGCCTTTTCTGATGACAGCCAAACTACATAATAAGTGGTGCTTGCAATCATACATTTTCAGTGAAAATAATAAAGTTTTTACTTTTCTTTCAAACCTATGGATGTTTCATGAGCCCAACTAGAGAAGTCCTAAAGGACTATAGTATGAGGTAGCCAGAAATATTTGGGTAGGACTCAGAAGGGACTAGCATTTGGACAACTGTGTTCATTTTATGAATCACAAGAAGATTCAGTTCTCTTATAGGCTGTGTCCCTGCCCAGAGCAACTGAACCAAACACCAAAACACTTGCTTCTGGTGTTTAAAGTGTTCTTACCTTAGATGGTAAGAAGTATGCTGCTCTATGAAAAGATTAATGATCAGTGTTAGAAAGGATTTGGTGGTAATGAGACTTGGCACTCCATAGATGAGGCTTACAGTTCACACAAGTAGAATTCATTGTGTCAAGTCAGCACCTGACTCCGCAAGCCGGGAATGGACTCCCTTCTGCCCATACTGGGCACATAAGAGCAGGTCTGCGGCAGCCAGCATGGTGCAAGAGAAGATATGCAGCCAAAGCAGGTGATGAAGCTGATGTGTTTGCAGTGCTCTATTTCTCTTCGAATAGAGCTTGGTGTGCCCAGGCTCCTGGCTCATCTTCTTTGTGGAGTGCAAGGCAGGTGAAGGATGGAGTGAGAATGGCACCCTGGCTCCCCACAGAGCTCAGCAGTTGTGCAGCCAGCACACAAGGCCATGGCAAGGACACCTGTAAGGGGGCA
>NW_010553080.1:0-4964 GCF_000687285.1 Phaethon lepturus | reverse complement strand
TGGACAAGCGTGACTGTCGGTAGCCTAGGGGTTCAGATAAGCTGAAAGGGGCAGGTTTGGAGTGTGATTTCTGCTTTCCTGTTTACTTTTCTCTGGTACAAAAGCACACAAATAATTGAGAGAAGCATTCTCTTGGAAACACAACCATGAACAAAGCTAGGGGGAAACCTGTTTCAGTATTTTTGATGAAATCGACATTCTACCTTTTGTTCTGTCACTACAAAATTTATACTTAACATAGGATAAATAGTAGAACATAATAGAAAATACCTGTTGTGTGTTGTTATTTTTTAACTACATTCCTTTCACTGGAAGGGTATCAAATATCTATAAAAATAAAACTGGATGCAATATAATATGGAGCTAAACTGTGGACTATGGAAGGGGTTATGATAGAGGTGACTGCAACTGCATACAACAGAAAATAGATTCTGTATTACGTGTTTAAACCTGAACCTTTTTCCTTACACTGTCTTCATCATTTTTAAAACAGTTTTGGTATTTTTCTGGGCAAAAGTGTTTTCCTGGAACACAAAAATTTAAATTTCATGATTTTGAATGAAATAGAAAGTCCTATATCCAACAACTTTGACTGCTTCTCCCACCTTCTCAGAGGCTAATGTCTGATGAAATAATGACCTAATAGGGTGTAAGTGATCAACCTAATTAATCCTTACCTTTGTGGTGAAGCATTTAAAAAAAAATACACTTTAGGTGTATATTCAGGTGATTTTTAAAGCTACCCTCTCATGTCTTTGATACTGTTGTTTGATAAAGTATTCCATGATGACATTGTGATTCACACTAAAAGAAGTGAAAACTGCTGTCTGGTGGACTAAATTTTTGTGTGCTACTGAAGCTATGACAAATACTAGCAGATACTCCAAGTGTGCTGTGGTAAATACTGTAAAGCTTTAGGATCTTGACTGATCTGGCTAGGGTCTCACTTTCCTGCTATAGAACTGTCAATAATGTCTTCTTCAGTCACTAACTGGTCACATTTGCATATCCACATTTGCAGGCAGTAGTTGAACTCCTCAAACATGGGGCTGACCCAAATCTGCCATTAAGTGGAGCAGTAAGAAGTGCCCTCTGTGCAGCTGTCAGTACGGCATATGAACAGCAGAGAATGACAACACAGTGGATTGCTTTGGTGAGATAACATCTGGGTGTTTGTTTGTAAATTTCAGAAAAACAGTGATTTTTGTCAGGTGCATTGAGTCCCCTTTCTCTTCAATGGGTAAGCTGATTTTTTTTTCCCCCAGAACAATTAATTTGTGTCTATTCCTAATGCTGTTTGTTTCTGTCCTGAGAAACAGGGGTTTTGCATGGAAATTCATTTTCATGTTTGAGTAAAGAGGATGATAACCTCCTTGTGTAGAAGAGGAAAAACTACATTAAAGTCAAATGGGATGGTTGTAGTGCCCACAACCCTGTCAAAACTGACTGTTAGCTTGTTTATGAAAACAACCAGCATTCATATGAAGAGACATGCATTGTGTTTGGTTGTTATTGTAAAGTGGTCAATACCACTTGTGAGGAGCACACTTTCTCATCTATGATGAGGTCAATGGCAGTGTTTGGCCTTGTGAAAATTGGAATTTTTCTCCTCATCCCAGGGAGCACAGAGCTGATCTCATTCAGTGTGGAGGTGAGGAAGGCTGCAGCTTTGGGGTCTGGAAGCACAGGCAATTTCCCCAGATGGGTTCTGTTCTCCCCCCTCCCTCACTAGTTGTCCCTGCTTCATTTGTTGCTGCAGGTTTGTGAGATATTCAGAAAGAAATAGCAAATGCCTGCAAGAAGATTTTACTTGCAAAACACATTTAGATTTGACAATTCATCATCAGCTCTAAAAGGGCGGAAGAAAAGCATAGTTTGGTGTACAAAATAGTCTCACAAATAGCATCAGGTTAAGCTCTGATGTTCCATCCTGTCTCTTTAGATGTGGTGTGAGTGCAATTTTTTGGGAAGGTTTTCTTTTTGCTTGGATGTGTAATGATTTGCTTTCTTCAGGTTGATAAGCTGCTTGAAGCTGGCGCAGATATCCTTGCACCAGTTCCTCTGAGGGAAGGACAGAGAAAAGCTGTGGGAACAGCTGTTGACTATGCCTATTATAAATATTATCAGGTATGACCTCAGTTCCCATATCTTAAAGTACTGTTCACTTGCATCCATTCAAATACGTGGCCTGGTGTGTCCTTATGAATTGGCTACGGCCTTCTTCAGAAACTTTCATGGAGATTTGCTTTTTCCCTTCATTTGTTGTGAGACTCAGTTCAGCACTAAATGAAATGTTAATCACTTAAAATCTGAATACCTTTAATAGTTTTGCCTGTGAAGGCAATCCTTGCTGTCACATATTATAGTAAGATTCCATTAATAATCAGATTGGAAAGAGTTAATTGTAATATTAAACCCAGGCATTAAAACCGAAAGTAATATGTGTTTCTGTGAGGCTACAATCAAATCAGGAAAAGTTATTATGGGTAATTTTAGATGTATTGTAAGATATCATAGGACATTATTGATCAAACTTTAAAATAATAGATTTAGTAAACAAAACCAAACACACACATTAAAATATATATTAGGTATTATATGTTATATATAAAATAACTACATATTTAATAAAGAAAGAAATTGATTTACTAAAGTTGTCCTTAATAATTTATTAATCATTTATAAAAGGAAAACTTTTGGTACTTCCAGATGAGGGCAGCTTCCAAGTGCAGGGTCCGCATCTGGGTCGGGGGATGAAGGGATAGAGAGCAGCTCCATGGAGAAGGACTTGGGGGTCCTGGTGGGCGAAAACCCGGACATGAGCCTGCAATGTGCTCTCACAGCCCAGAAGCCAACCGTGTCCTGGGCTGCCCCCAAAGCAGCATGGCCAGCAGGGCGAGGGAGGGGATTCTGCCCCTCTGCCCCGCTCTGGGGAGACCCCCCTGCAGTGCTGCGTCCAGCTCTGGAGCCCTCAGCACAGAAGAGACATGGACCTGTTGGAGCAGGGCCAGAGGGTCATAAAAAATGATCAGAGGGCTGGAACAGCTCTGCTGTGAGGACAGGTTGAGAGAGTTGGGGTTGTTCAGCCTGGAGAAGAGAAGGCTCCGGGGAGACCTTATTGCAGCCTTCCAGTGCTTAAAAGGGGGCCTTTAAGAAAGGTGGGGACAAACTTTTTAGCAGGGCCTGTTGCGATAGGACAAGGGGTAATGGTTTTAAACTACAAGAAGGTAGATTCAAACCAGATACATATAGAAGAAATTTTTGACAATAAGGGTGGTGAAACCCTGGCACAGGTTGCCCAGAGAGGTGGTAGACGCCCCATCCCTGGAAACATTCCAGGTCAGGTTGGATGGGGCTCTGAGCACCCTGCTCTAGTTGAAGATGTCCCTGCTCACTGCAGGGGACTTGGACTAGATGACCTTTGAAGGTCCCTTCCAACGCAAACTATTCTATGATTACTCCTTGGAGAAACATTTGAAAATTGTTTTACTTAACTTGTTGAGCACTCACCAAATTGATAATTGAAAGAACTAGAATGTCTAACCTGGACATGTCCTATGCTCTGTATCACAGACTGAGCTCCAAGCCAGGGTCCAGCAGGGACGATGCTGTGCTTTTGGAATGGGCTGGCTTTAACTCTGAACACTTGTGTGTTAGTGTTCCCATATATTAGTGGATTAACTCATGGTTATGTTGCAGGATAGGAGAATTGCTCACACACCATACCACATACTGTCAGCATCTGAATGGAAAGTTTTTCCAACACGCCGATCACTCCTGGAACATGTTACAATGAAGCTCCGTGAACATGTCATCCTGAAAGAGAAAGAGTGGGATCAGGGAAAGCTGAGAAGATCCAAGAAATGTTAGTTCAAGCCTAAGAGTAGTTCAAGATTAAGGGTAGCATCACCTGGTGTGAAGGGGAATTTATTGTTATAATTCCATTGTTCCTGTCTAAAAAGGTAACTTCTAATAAAAACTGCTCCTACATATTTGGTAAGGAGATGTAGGGGTTCTACAAACATTAAAAAGAATGAACAAGGCATTGTGAAGAAAATATGAATATGAGTGCCTGTCAGCTGCTTCCTGGTAAATCCCTTCACAAGATCTATTCTGTTAAGGAGTGATTGAGGGAGCTTGCTCCTCTTTTATGGGAGAACCTTGGAATTGCTTTGCATTTAGTACAGGGAACATTCCTGATGGCAACTTACTCTCAGGTCCTTTCATAAAGACTCTCATTGTGCCAATGATCTTCTGCTATCAGAGTAGCAACAATGAATATATAAATTAAGATGTATTGCTTTAAATGGGTGGTGAAATCAGCTTAGAATCTAGGTCTCCAAATACCAGTCTTTGGGGCAGAAGATGTATCACACTTGGGAAGTGAACTCTCAATATAGGATTGTTATCTTTGTAGTTCAATATAACCCGGGACTCTGTGGCTTGTTACAAGCAGTAATTATCTGTATGGTTTCTTCCTCTTGGCTGTGAAGTAGCAACCTGGCCCCTTTTTTTCTTGGCTTCTGAAGCTTGTTGATGGAAAATTTATTTTATTATGTATCTTCGAATTTTGTACAGTAGACAGAGCAAAGCAGACTTTTAATGAAGGTGGATCTTGTGACTAGTATTCTCGTTCTCAAGTCAGAATACCAATTCCCCCCCCCCCGCCTTTTGTTGGTGTAGTGGATTCAGCCGGTCATGCACGTGTTTCAAAGAAGAAAGGAGGGAGCCATCATGTGGAGAAAGTGAGGTAGGACAGAGATACTGCACTCAAGTATTGACTGTTCTTAGTCAAAAATACTATGCTCTGTTTTTTTTCTCACTAAAACTACTGTCACCTTGCCATTTTTCTTCTTTCTAATTTTCCTCTCTAGTCTATCCAGGCTTAGCAGCTTTGAGTAGCATGCAGCTTAGAGTAGCATGCAAATGCTAGGTGTTATAATTTACCTGTCCAATTGAGTGAC
>NW_010553079.1:700-10129 GCF_000687285.1 Phaethon lepturus | reverse complement strand
TTCTGTGATTCTGTGATTCTGTGATTTGTTTTCTTGCCTACTAGAACAATGAAAACAATAAATAAAATATAAATATATTGGTGAAGTAAAAAGTGGCTATTACAACTGTGTAGTCAGTAAAGAGCTTAAAATACCTTTTGAAATGTGTATTAGTACTCCATTTTACTGTAATAAAGTGTTGAACAATTAGAAAGTATCATTTTTCCCCTAACAAAATGCCCAATGGAAATAGAACAGAAAAGAAACTTACTATCTATGAACAACTTTCACACTTGAGTTTGAATCTTCAGCTTGAGTGTCTTCTGTAAAAATATAAAATTAACAATACCTACTCTACTAACTGCTGGTCCTTCTACTCTTGTAAAGATCAATGCAGTTCCAAGCATGGAACTGCATTGCAAGGCAGAAATTTGTTTTAACAGTGGCCGTGGCATAATTATTGCTTTCAGTGATGGTGCTTCCAGTTTCTCCTAAAGTCAAGGTTCCGTTGTTATGTCCAAGACTAGGTTACCTCTGGAGACCTTGCAAACCTGAGCCATATTCTTCCCTTACGTATATATGCATGCAACTTCCATTTACTGTAAAGGTAACTGCACATGTACAGCTGATGGATGTCTTTTTCTTTTGAGTTTTTATGTTGTGCAATGGAGCCCTAATTACTGATCAGAGCCTACCTTAACTGCTGTAACTATTCAGGAGTATTTTTGTTTTATTAGATGCTATTTATCAAATACTATATTTTTTACTTTATGAATTACATTCCATGTACAAACTACAAGTCAGCAAATCTTGATCTTAGGTACAGTCTTGTGTCATAATAGTAGTAGATGCATTTCTTTCTCACTAGTGAATCTCAGTCTTTCTGTTTTACAAAGATCCCCTGTTTTAATTTAGCTACATATAAAACATAACAGGACAGATTCACCAATGATGTTGAGAGATTTTCTTCTCTAGGTTCTTCTGGTGTGCCCACTTTAAGGAAAAGGCGTATCTGCCCATATTTACTGTCCTAACTCAGGGTCCCATCACACACACTCAAACCTGATAAGGAGTACTGATAAATATTATCTCCGATTATTTTTCAAAGTATATATATTTCAAAGTATATATATTTCTGAAAAATCTATCTTTCTAAGTATATATTTAAATCCAAAGCAGAAAATTATCTTCAATGCCATAGGTATCTATGCTTTATGCATATGTATAGGAAGACTTCGTTGAAAGAGATGTTATGTATACTTTTTTGTAGTATGGTAGGTGATGTTAGTATGTTGCTTTGAGTTTTGACAATGATTATTTTGAGGTGAGCATTATAAATTAGTGAATAAAGGATAATACTTTAATTCAGAGTTGTAATGACCACAAAGGGACAAAGTAAGCACTTGATAGGTAAGAACAAGGCAATTTTATATACAAGATATAGAATGTAGTATTTATAATTTTCTTAGCTAGGCCTTTGTTGTTTTAAAATGTTTTACTCCCATCATGCTTTCTTCCACTAAGATAGGTTTTAAGGGGATTGTACTGTGAATAAAATTTAGAAGGGGTTATGAAAATACAGTTTTTCCATTCATACATAGGGGGAGGCAAATACTGAAAGTTACAAAGCAAAAGAATGGATAGTTCAGTTAAATTTCCTTCAAACTCAGGAGGTATTAATTTAATACAGGTTGATTCCCTCACTGTCAGAACAGATTCAGTAATTATGAATTACAGTACAGTAATAGAGAGTGGGTACAGTATAGATAAGTTGAGTTGGGAGCAAATTCTTTTGTAATGAAATCTACTAGCAGTTGCAACTGGGAAAAGCTACTGTCTCTCCATTACAATGATTTTTATTATCACAGACTGGTAGATGTGAAAGATACTGCAGCTCTTCTAAGCCAGCTCCCTGGAAATTTAGGGTTTTTCCATATGCTGGCCTAAATTCTCAGCCAGTAAAGATGCCTGTAGGTTCAGGACTTCAGCAGATGTGTTTTTCTTAGATCACTGTTGCAATTACCTCTCCAGTGGCATTAACTCCAGCTAAACTCACTGTAGGTTTAAGGACAAAGACATATTTGTGTGGAACTTTAATAATCTTTTTTTTTTTTTTTTGAGGCACATGATTTTAAAGTTGTATTGACAATTTCACAATTTCAGATCCCTTAATCTGTTGCTAACTAGCAGAAACAGGTATGATGCACATGTGAGGTACATATCAGGGTTTGTGTTTCTCCCATGCCAGCTTTCCCAGTGTCCTACCAGTCTTATTGACACGGCTGATCTATTCCTGGCTCTCCTCTGTTACAGCTGCTGGATTAAGTTTGAATTTCAAAGGTAGTGCTTCTAGCACCCAGTATTGTAGCTGTGCTCAGCTCTGATGTCACTGCTGTACTGAATGATCCACCACTGTGCAGCTGTATTTGAAACAACTGCCTTTCCTGTCTCCTCAGGTGTGGGCTGGAGTCATGCCTCATTTTCTAGGAGTCTCGTGAAACTTTACTGAAGTTCAGGGTTCATCTAATGCTGTTGTAAGGAGTAGCAAAACAAGGCAATGTGTATTTGAAGAATAGATAGTCTGATACCTTTTCAAAGGCATAAGGTATAGTAATTTTAACTACACATTCCTCTTTGAACAACCCCTAGTGAAAGGTGCTGACGAGAGGACATGCTGCCATATTGAACTGGAAGGGAAATAGAGGGTCTGGAGACATTTTCAAGTTTCTTTGCTTCTTAAAACTTATTTTATGCTGAAAAGCTGCTTTCATTAGATACTTCCTCCTAAACGAACAGATGAAATACGCTTTTAAAACCTAGGACAGAGCTCATGGACAGAGTCACAGTATATGCTTTCTTGACTTCGAGGTATAACTTGCATTGTCCAAGAGCAGTCTGTGAAAGGCAATATTCAGTAACATGCAAAGCAGTCCTTGCAATGCTAGCATTTTAATTGTGTTTTTATGGTTTTCTTAGAAAACCACTGCTTAAGGTCCAAATATTTTTATTGTGGTTCCCTTTGAGACAGAGTATATTTTATTTTTATTTTATTTTATGTACATTTGCTGCTGTGCCCTTAACAAAGAAAACACCATGTATAAAAATAATATTTGTAGTTAATAAAGCGGATCATCTGAGGCAATCATTACATTAAGACTTTAATCTACTTCACTAAGAACTTTATTCTTTTTTTTCTGTTGGCTTTCTGGTTTTGAAAAACATACACCTACATAACACAAAAGAAAAATTAGTCTGTGCCAGCAAATACATGCAAATGCTGGGCCAAATGTATTCTTCTTGGGGCAGGGAGATGCCATTTGAACTTCTCCCTTGCAGTAGGTCTAATACCCCAGAGTGCTGTGGTGGGACAGTGTTTTATCATGTTTTTCCTTAAGGCTTTTGATAGAAGAGAACAGGCTGTTTTCTTTTCAAGTCATGATCCCAATGTCCTCAGCAAATGCTTTCAACATTTTAGACTTGGCTGTATCTGCAGTGGCAAAGCAGTGCAGCATGGTAGGATTGGATCTGCAGAGCAGAACAGTTCATGCTGAGACCTGAAAGTCCATGCAATGTCATTTGCACACTTGAAGCTGGAGCTTGTTAGTTTTGACTTAGTTTCATCTGAAGGAAATACAGTCCTCAGGCTTTGAGACTGATACTAATACAAAGCAAGGTCCACTAGGTAGGACAATTGAGAGATTTACTTTATACACACACTCCAGCAACAAACTGAAAACTAAATGTAGTTTACATGTAAACCTCCAACTCCACCTCTACAGGTGTCTGGTTCATGCACAGAACTGCCTTCTGCTGCACGGAGCTTACTGCTTTTGTTTATAGCTGCTGAACTGGTCTAAAGCAAGGTTAAATCCAGCCTCAAGGTTTCACTAATTGGGTCCCAACCACACCATGGACAGTCATTCAAAGAAAATCAGTCTTCAGATATAGCACTGTTTCTGGGAGTGGAGTATTCCAAGTTTAAAGAATAAATGATTTAATATAGTTTGAGTTTAATGAAAAATATATCATGAAGAAAGAATAATTCATTGGTCATTGGTATTTGCTAGATTATGTCCATGTTTAGTATTTTTTTCTGGTGGGGAGCGGTGGGTTTGTTTTTTCTACAGTTCATGCCTCTGCAACAGCTAAATCCTTGTAAAAAGCGGTATATTGTGTTTAGAAGAAAAGGATAGTGTTTTGACTATTTATTGTGGGAGGCATATGTACAATGAAGATAAAATGATAAAAAGGATTTTTGTATAATAGGATTAAGACATGAAAAGGGCCGCTATTTGAATTACCTTTCAGAAAATCTCGTGCTTAGCGCTTTGTATATCTTTTAAACAGGGGCATAATGAAAGTGATACAGGTGCTGATTTGAAAGTATTGCCAAATGAACAGCATAAAGCTATTTTAGTGTAGCACAAGTAAGATGATAAAGCTCTATCACCTCTTCCCCCATCTTATGCTTCAAGCTCTCAATCATGTATTGATGACTGCTAGAAAATGTGCATCGAAAGATCTGGTTGGATGTCTGAGATATATTTAAGCCCCAATTTGGCAGAGTACTTAAAGGTGTGCATGGCTTTTATACCCTTGAGTGATCGTCTACTAAAGCATTTTTTTAAAGATTCTTCTTGATTCAGAGCCATCACAAGGAAGGATGTCTCAGGGATTTCAATATCAAAGTTACATCTGACTTTTGCTGTTGGTCAATAAGTATCAATTTACCTTTAGTCACATGGAGTTTTTTCTGCTGTTTATATCTGCATTTTCTTACCAACATAACCTTCCCCACCAAGTTCTGTTTTGTTTGTAATTAATTTTGTTTGTAATTTTGTTTGTAATTCTGTTTAAGCCAAAGTGAAAGTGTTCAAGTTGGGCACCTGTGAGAAAATCTAGGGAAATAAGAATTAGTCTATTCTCTTTTTCATTGAATACTTCAGCTTTATGAAATCAAAAGTTGCAGATTCGCTTTCCTCCCCTGTCTGGAGTTATCTAGTTATTTTAGTTTTATGTATTATTTATCTGGCATGAATGTGCAAAGAATAGGCACTATCTTTATCATGCTTTTGTAGGTATCTGAACTTGATTAGACTAAAGATTAGACGAAGTAAACTAGGTTACCTGCAGTATTCTTTTCACAGTTTAGCCATCTAAATAATAAATATATGGCAAATATTATAAATAACTGTAATGATACAAATTCAGAAAGGTCTTTCCCCAAAAACCTAAATAAATATATCTAATATGGATAAATGTGACAGAATAAAAGTCATAAAACAAGTACCTTTAAGTTTCATAAGACGAAAAGGAAACTTCTCATTAGCTCACAAGTCAAAATATTAAGATGCTGAGCATATAAAAATAATAATAATTCAGTGCAGAATGCTATCTTGCAGGTGACTGTAAAAACTATACAATGAAGTTGAAGCTTTATGAGTAGAATGCTGTTTCTCAGACATTTCTTATAATCTACAAGAAAAAGGAAGAAAAATTATAAACCGTTTTCTAGAAAAAATCTGGAGGTTTCTTACATGAAATATGTGTGCTGGATAAAGAGTAGTTAAACTACTAGTTTTGGTAATCATTATTGAAATTATTTGAAACCCAAGAATAGATCAGGTTTTGGATTAGCATGTAGTTTTAAGTAAAGAAAGTTGTGTTCTGTGTACTCTTAAAGATGGAGATAATTGTTTTCGAGTTTAAAAGACTATGATCTATTATCTGGATATGGGCCACAATGATGTATAGTAATTACAGTGTTGTCAGTTAAAAAACAAATGAAGCTAGATGCTGATCTAGAAAGAGTTTTGAGGAGGTTAGGAACAGTTACGCTAAGTAACTGATGTGCGGCCATAGTCTATTTCTTAGTAAACATTAATCCTGGAGCTATTCATCGAGATGATTACCACTGAGAATGGACAAAATCCTGTGCAATTCCAGGGCACCAGATTGCATTATTAAAGCCACCATTTTAAAGCCACTTGACATGGACTGGAACAGAGGAAGAGGGCAGTGGAAAACAGTGCATTTGTTCATTAACGACAGCATCCTTTCTGCAAGCTGAAACACATCTAGAGATTCCTATTTCCAGGTGTATATATTTTCATATCTAAGGTATCTAAGGCACAAAAACACTGCAAAATTTTTTCCTGAGAACAGAGAATGTGAGGAGAAGAGCAGGGAGAGGAGAGGGTTGTGCTTGAAAAGCTAAAATTGTTTCAGCAGTTGCTTGAGATTCTACAAGTGACTAAGCTTAGAATTTGCAAAACATTGTTTTTTCTGTCATTCAAGTGCAAAAAGTCTTTCATCTTATTTTATTAGTTTTCAGTAAAAGACAGAACAAAAAAATCATTATGAGTTTGACCATTATTTGCCAGGTTTATGGTCCATTTCATTGAAATCACCAGTAGTCAAGCCTCTTATAAGAATAGGTTTGAATGTCATAAAGAATCTGCAGCATTGTATGTATTTGCTGTATTTTCAGTTTACTGCACAACAGTATTACCTATGGAAATAGGAAAATTACCTACTTTTTTTTTTTTTAAATACATCCTATATATAAAAGGCCAGAGAAGTATTTATTTAAAGCTAAACATTGATCTTTTCCTGCTGGTATTAACTTGCAGAGAAAACTCACTATAAATAAAATATCACCAATGGGCAAAATTTTGGCATGTTTCCAACTACTCACCTTAGAAAAGAACCCTGAGCTTAAACATGAGGCCAAAATTTGTCATAACTGTTTTGGTTTTGTTGGAGAACAGGGTTCTCCCTCATTAAAATCCCTTCAAGGACTGCATTTGCCACTGTCTTAGCTTACTCATTATCTGGATAGCTGAAAAATGACTAAAACTTAAAAGGAAAAGGACTTTTCTGAATTATAAGTCCTAAAACAGATTATATAGTTTGATAGTTTATTCCATAAACTATCTAAAATATTATCATAGGAAGAGCTGTGGTTTTGTTTTTCCAGTTTAAAAATACGATTAGCTAAACACAGAAAACCATGGCTCTTGTAATGGTGATTTTAATTTTTTTTCTGATTTAATATTAATGGCATATATTGCTGTATATTTGAATACAGCTGAATGTTTCAAACAAAATATTGTTAGCTTGTTTTCTTATACTCAGAAATACTGGTGCAAAGTTGTACTGAATTAGTGAGGGATTAGGTAGGAATAGCAACTACAACTCCACCCTCAGATGAAACACGGTGCTGGCTAGCTAAAGTGAAAGCAGTTAGAAACAAACCTCTCCCTCTGCCTTCAGCCTCAGACAGTGTGGGTCTTGCCATTGCCAGAGAAACTTTGACTGGACTTCTGGGTTCCTGGATTACAGGGAATCCACACAGTCATTGCTGAAAACCCAGGAAAGCCTCCTTGTTTCCAGCAGCCCTGTGAGGCTTGTTCGTGTGTCTGCTCCCTGTTCTGCTCTGGAGTCTCCCCATCCAGAGTATTGAGGGTTTCAACTCCTAATAAGAAATTACAAGAAAATGCAATATAAAATATGTACTACAACAGTAGGAACTAAAGACCAGTATGCAGCCGCATAGCCTTACATTGTTTCAGTGCTTCATGGAGTGCTAATGATACTATTCTTTCCCTGTTTTAAACATTTTAACTGATTTTGGGGTTACAGTCAGCTTGTCAGATGAGGTTCTGTTCTGAAGTAGCAGGTGTTAATGTTGTTGACTTCAGAATAATTTTGTCCATGTGTATCAGCAGACTGTACAAGCTGGCACTCATTAATAGCCACTGCAAGGGTCAGTACCTTTTACAGGAAGATTTGATTGCACAAGATTAACTGCAGAAGAATTTGAGATACTATAGTTTTCTTCAAGGCATAACTCGACCAGATGTTATCTTTCTAAGTAAGTTCTCCATTATGTATTAAACTCTTGTACTTTTTTGGTATTCGTTAATCTAGTCCTTCTTCCATGCCTGTAATAAGCAAAACATCTGTTTCTTCTTGTTCAATCAAAGTGCCTACCTCAAGAGTCCTACTTTTAAAATAATGTTATTTAAATAGAAATCCTAGATGGGAGGATGCATTTCATTAACATATTTAATTTGCATATGAAACCAGCTTTTCCAGAACTCAGCAGGGAATTTGTGGTGGCAGCAGCATGTGTTTCTTTTTTTTTCTCAACTTGTATACCAGAAAGTTACAGTAAGAAAAAAAAAGAATGCAAATAAATATATGTATCAGCTCAGATGAGAGAGATTAAACTGAAATAAGAAATCATTGTTGTGCATCTGGGATGTTGTCCATCTTAAACTTTTCAGCTGAAAATTCTTTTAATAGAAAAAGCCATAGTCTACTCTTAATATTAAGTCTTGGTTTACAGAAAGATCTCAGTTAAGCTTGCCTTTTTTAAGTGCAAGCAGAAATAATTCAATATACATGAGGCATGTAATAAAATATCACAATAAAAATAGACCATGCAGTTGTACAAATGTATCCCCTGTGGGAGAATATACCATGTATCCCAATAACAATTTAAATCCCTGGAACAGAGCATTATCACATTAAGAAAGGAGGGTTGACGCTACTGCCTCTAAACCACATGAAAATAAAAAGCAGATAAAAAAAGTGGCAGACATAAAAAGTGCTCTTAGTTACACTACCAGGGAGCACAATTCTGTAAAGACAATAGCGAGTATTTGCTTAGTGCTAGTGAGCAATTCTCATTATCATTCATAGGTAACTCCACTGAAAAATGTAGCAGTAAGAAGTTTTCTAAGCAAACGTAAAATGACACTTGAATTTTTGTGGCAACTTCAAGCCATAACAGTTGGGAATATTACTGCCATACTGTAAAGCTCCATTACAATGGCTAATACATGTAGCTAAGAAGACACCCTTAACTCGTGATCATTTTCTAGTCAATACAGCGAAGAGTTCGTAACACAGAAACAGTGTGATCTTTCAGGAACTGACAGGCAATTATTTTTAATACAGGAAAAATACCAGTGCTTCTCCAATCATGCCTCTAGCAAGCAGCTTGCAGACAGCAATGTGTCCCCTTAGTATATTTTGCTAAATGCTGTGCACACAAAGAGAATGCATGAAATTAGCTTTTGCTGGTATCCTGCAGCTCTCCTCATGTTCTGATTTCTATTTGGTCTGCTCAGCAGATCCACTTGCTCCGCTGATCCACCTTTCCTCTGCCTGCTTCTTGCCTTGAGTCATTGCAAGGTTGTTTTTCAGTATGGTTCTAGCCAGCTTGGGGCCTTTTCCCTTCACTGCACACTGGGAGAGCGTACCGCAGATACTAGTGAGAAGTAACTGTGCACTTCTTAGACTGGCATATTGCATGCCATTTTAACTTATTAATTCATCAGACAGCATCACCTGTTTATGTGCTTTAATAAAGAATGTTTTGGGACTTTCCAGGATGTGCAGAAATCCATGCTGAGTTGGACAAATAGTTTCCCCCCCATC
>NW_010553079.1:0-669 GCF_000687285.1 Phaethon lepturus | reverse complement strand
AATTAGTTTCCCCCCCGCCCCCCCCCCCCCAAAAAAAAGAAAAAAGTGAGGGACTCCACAAATTGGTTGTGATGGAAATGATGGCTTGCCTTCCCCACACCCCCCCACACCCCCCCAGTATTTAGGCTATTTGTTCAGGGAGAAGCTAGGCTGAGTTAATTTCTCTCTTTTTTTACATGTCACACTTCCTAAAAGAGGAAGCTGAACTCTTTCATAAAGGTTAGTCAGGGAGTAAAGCATGTAGCAGTAAATAGCTATACAGTCTGATACGAGATTGTCTTTCTAGCCTGCATACATGGTTCTGCTCCCTGTTCCAGTGATTTAAAGTATGTCATACAAGAACAAGGGTATTGAGAGACTATTGCAGAGCAGACTAAAGTATGCAGTCAAAAAATATAGATTAAAATAAATTATTTTGCATCTCCTGCAATATTCAGTTTAAAACACTTTTCTCATTAGTACCATCAGTTCATTCTTTTATGAAAGAGTATCTTCAAGAGGTGATGATGGCAAACTAAGGCTTATTATAAGAAATACAGTGAACTTCCAATTTCATGACATGATCAACTGTCTTTAGTTTGATAGTTGTTGTTGTGGGTTGACCTCGGCCAGCTCCTCTACCTTCTACTCCCGAGCAGCACAGGGGGAAGGGGGGGCTGCGGTCAGTCC
>NW_010553078.1:4983-19416 GCF_000687285.1 Phaethon lepturus | reverse complement strand
AGCGGCTTCGGGGAGAAAGGCCCTGCGTGTTTGCTGGTGTTTGCTACGGGAGCCCAAAGAAAAGAACAAAACTGTGAAGCAAGACAATACTTCTAATTTGAAGGGGACATTTCTTCCTCCATGAATGATTTCCCATGCTATTCCTGGCAGTGACCTTCACCGGGAAGGAAAAAAAAAAAAATTCAGATTTGTTTTTATATCTTTTATCGAGCTTCCTATACTAAAGCCGCTGGCTAGAATGAGTCACATTTATATCAGCCATGGCATTATATTATGCCGTACCAGTGCCGATACCTGTCTTCTCTTCCTCACCATTAGGGTTTGTTAGCATTAAACCGGGCAATTAGCAGCTATATTTAAAGATTACCTGCCTCTGTGGCGGTGCTCATAATACCCTTGTTTCATCTTCGCAAGTAATACCATGAGGATTACATTTGAGACTGCTGGCAATCCGCCCCAGACTGAAGGGGAATTATCCCGGTTGCGTGCGGAGAAGTGTTTGCCTGTTGCAGAGCAGGCACCTCTTCTCTGACCGCTTACGATGAAATCCCTTACGTGCAGCGCTGGTCCTTTACGTACCCACGCACCCCTTTAGAGATTCCTAGCGTTATTTCTGCTCCCTCCGTGCGACGGAGCTGCAGGATGAGACCACGGCCCCCGAGAGGCAGAGTGTTACCGCTCTGGGTGGGGGGTGACCCTCATGGTTCCTCGTCAGCCCTCGGCCCAGCTTCCCCTGCCCAACAATTTAAAGGGTTGAGAAGAAACTCCACTGGGGAAGTCTCAGAGACTTGTGCCCCTCCGAGAGGACTTCCCACAGAAGGCTAGTCCTTGGTCCCTCATTTCATTCACGCTTGCTTTCTTCCTCTGCTTTATAAACACAGTGCTTGCAAAGCATCATCTTTTGCATGAAAGGGACATTTGCAAGCAGGCTAGCTTCCAGACATTTCTTTTTCTTTTTTAAATGTGCATTCGGATTATGGCAACGGCCTAAGTCTCCTGCCAGAACTGAAGGGGTACCGTGCCGGAGCTGCGTGAGTGCCCAAGAGGAGCCCTAGCCCTCAGCTGCTTCCAGACTAAAAGTGAAGCAGTCAAAAAGTTAAAAAAAAAAAAAGGTATAGTAGAGGATGTAACATAATAACATACCTGAAAAAGACTTTGATCTGCATCCTACAGAATCCCAAGGAATCCTAGTCAAAATGTACGCACCCCACAGAGACTGAACATTTTTGCCTCCCACACAAACGCTGTTGTTGTGTGTCCTCCATTGCTGAGAGACCCGTGACCTGCTGTATGAGGATGGAACAAGCGCTGGCTGCTCGATGTGCAGGGGACCCGTTCCACCCCTGAGCCATGGCTCATGGCAGGCCAGCAGGGCCAGTGCAGAACATACAAACCTCTTTTTTTAAGCAAAACAGCATCACGTACCTCGGTGTGAAGGCAACTAATTTAAGGCACTTGCAACACGTGGGACAAATAGCAGGAGGTAAGGAAAACTTAAGGGTACTTCATAAAAGTGTGTTTATTTTGCTGACATCCCCAGAAGAGGTCAGTCTGGAAAGGGCAAAATGTTTTCAACAGCCATTGTTCTTTCTAGTGCAGGTTTACTTGCTTTTCCATGACATATGAACTAATCACTGGGCTTGAGGTTCTATTGCAGGATTTTAGTTTAAAAAAAAACCCCGAGAGACACTTTCAAGGTATATATTTATGTCTTTAAATAAATAAACAAACAAATGAATAAGATGCATGAAAATAAATAAGATTTTTTCCTTAAATTTACTGCTGCTTTCATTACACCATCAGAAATAGGCATAGAGTATTTTCAGTGGCTTATTCTCATCCTGAAATAATAGGTATGCATCAACATCCATTGCAAAACCATCTCTTGATGTTTGTAAGCTTTGTTGATTGAGGAAAGGAGGCACACAGGCCCTCCCAAGCAAGCTCTTATTCACAGGTACAAACCTTTCTTCAGTGATGAATGAATCCTTTCAGAAATGCTAATATCAGCACTTACACAAGGTGTCCAATGTAAACAGTAACTGCTGGTTCATTATTCTTCTTGTATCCTTTGCCAATTTACAGATCTTCAGAGTTAGTGTTGAAATAGGCAGAGTTTTGTTGGAAAAGAATGAAAATGCATTTCTGAACCAAAATCTACTGATGGGAATAGATGATGTAACAACCCCAAGAAAGGGCTTCCCTGTGAACCCAACCAGCATGAGAGAGGAGAGACAGTAAGAAGATGGGGATTTTGATACTTGGATCATATCTCACTGCTTGCTTTCCCCCAGGACATTTAGTACTACCTCTGAAGGCAGCAGCCAAAAATCTGCTTTGATGTATCTTTCATCTAAAGCTATCTCTATTGATAAATTATGTTTGTGTGGTTGAAGCACTGAACCAGAGATAGGGCTTTTGTTCCCCCTTCTACCACAGGCTCTCAGTGTGTCCTTGGAGAAGCAACGGGAGTTCATGTGCCTCACCTGTGCCTCTCTCAGCCAAGCAGAGGAGAGGCCACCCTCCCACGAAGCCGGCATGGAAGAAAGCTCTGTGCATCATGAGATGAACAGGTCCCACCATACTGAGTCCTTCTAAAACCAATGAAAATAAATTGACATTGGTCAGATTCAAGCTGCCCTAAAATGAATCATACGATTCATTGGGATCAAATTCTTCAGTTCAGAAATTGCCAGCAACAATTGTCTGGGCTTACTGCTCCCACAGATGAGCCAAATAAAGGACCATTTGATAGGTAGCCATTCATTTCAGTGCAAAGCAACCAGCTTTGCTTTGATTGCAGGGGAATGTGACTTAAATTAGGCTGGCTGACTTTGTCCTGAAGAGGACTACAGTTCCTCACATGATCCTTAGCATAGCCCAGCCGGGGATGGTGACCTCTCTGGCTAAAGCCACAGGACATTCAACTCTGCCCCAGGACATTTGCCCTGACAAAAAGAAAATAGACTGGATGAAAATGGAGTTGCCAGAAGAAACTGTTGAGGACAGCAATAGGATTCCAGAAAAAAAGCACTTCCTCAGATCACAGGGGACGATCATCTCTCATTATTTGCACTCTTCTCCCCCAGGTCACTGAGCACCGCTGGATTAAGCTGTGGGAATCAGCGGGATGGAGGAGCAAGAAGCAATCTTTTTTGGTAAGGGAACATGCACAGTAAATAACAGCTGCAAAGGCTCCCTCATGTATTGAAGACATTAAAATTCGGGGGTTTTCTTCCCAAAATCAGCCTTTAACGGGAAGCAAGTTTCACCCTTTCTAAGGGCATACTCTACAATAAGCTTGTTAAGCTTGGAAAGTGCTTTGGGAGCCCCTGGGATGAAAGGCGCTCTAGGAATGAAAGCTGATATTTACGATTATTGCTTGAAAGGAACAGAGAGGAACACTAATGTAAAATATGAATGGCTGCTGATGCTAAAAGATGTATTGTTGACTTGGTGCCAGAGAAGATAGTCCCAGCTCTCAAACCTGGATGACAAGGATTTAGGAGGTGCAAGAAGAGGAACAGACTCCTGCAAATAACAGCAAAAGCCAACCTGATATGCAGGGCAAACAGGTGTCTTGTTGGTTTTTCTTTTCTTTTCTTCCTACTAAAGTGTAGGCCATATGATCTCTCTCACCCCAGCTCTGCCAGCCAAAACAGACACCCATTAATGACAGTAAGTACAGCTGGTTTGTACTCCTCTTAAAGGAGGAACCTACAGATCCCTTAGGATAGAAGGGGAGAAAAATATCCTTGGTAAGTGGTCAAATGTTATGGATTGGCCTGAGTAGCTTCATATCTTATCTCACTCAAAGGACTAAGAAGCCAAAGCACTCCAGGCTAATGTAAATTAAACTCTCCTATTTTAGAAAGCTATGAGAGAAGAGAATCAGGCTAATAGGTTCTGCTCCTGCAAACACCTACCTGCGTACTCTCAGCTTGCGTAAGTCTCTTCTGCTGATTTTACACTGGGCGTCTGGCCCCTAATGTGGCACTCTACAACTCCTAGAGAGGATGTTTTTCCATCCAGACCTGGTATTGAGACATCTTCACCTTAGTCTCACAGTCTTCTACTTTACCTGAGAAGAGCTAAAAGAAAACCTTTTGAGAGAAAGAATTCTGCTGCTTCAACTTCTTCAAAAACAAGCTTGAAAGTGCCTCTAGTGCATAAGAAACCTTCACAGCAAAAATCCGCAGGATCTCAAGAAGTGATTTTTTTTTTTTAATGTAGCAGAGAACACCACAGCATGAACCAGAGGCTGAACACTAATATTATAGACATTTAGATTAGATAAAAGGTGCAATTATTTTTGTTAATGAGCAAGCATGATTAACCGCTGCAATGAATTAACACGAAGGTCCCCTCGCAGCGTGTGCCGCTGGTGGCACCCCAGCCGGGGCTGGGGTGCGGAGCACGCTCCTGCAAGCCCCTCTCCACCAGCGACGCTTCTCTTCCTGGCATGGCCTAATGCTGATGGATCTGTATTAGAAATAACAGAAAGTCCTTGGCCTTTTTTTCCCCTTCCTTTTTTTTTTCCCTTCCCTTCAGCTATTTAGGCCAACTCTGGCTAATCACGCTTTGTAACTTATACTCGGTCACTGCCATGGCAACCATTTCAACATGCAGTTCATAGACTGCCTCTGAGATGTACAGCCCCTTTGAGAAACACGTACACCTTGATGCTTCAGCAGAGGCATTAAGAGAGGAGAACTATCATCTGCTACACTGACACATTTTTCTACAGTCTTACCTCTGGCTGCATGAATCTCTTCTTTTAGCTCTGAATAGCTCATCACTTGTTCTGTCCCCTTCCCCTCCCTCAAAAATAGGTTCTTTAAAAATTGACACAGATTTATGAAGATGAGAAAGGTAGGTGTAGGAAGGGAAATGCATTTGGAAATTCCACTCTCTGGCATCTAAATTCACCCTTGTAAGAATGCTGCAAAGCCCATCCTGTTACTGCTTCAAAGGAAATGCTTTTTTCTTCTGTTGTGTCACTGTGGAAAAGGAGAAAGTTGCGGGGAGGGGGGCTTGCTTTCTGGTTTTCTCAGACCCCGGGAGAGAGCGAGCAGCTCGGGAGTAGGGTGGGTGCTGCTCCTTCCTCCTTTGCAAAATGGCTCCTCTTCACCCCGCAACATGCAAAACCAGGTCTGCCTTTGTCCAAGCGTAGAGAGCAAGATTCGAACAGTGCTGAAAAAAAGATCTATCTGGAATGTGTAGGTGCGTTTTTCCAGCAGTCACCCCTGAGGATCTTGCTCAAGATCCACTGTAACTAGGTTTGATTTGACTAGTCGTGACGCCTGCCCCCGACACCCAGACGGCATAGGCGGGTGCTGCGGTGAGGTGCTACCCAGGTGTCTGCCGTGCCGCTTCCGAACGGATCATTTATGCTGCTCACACTTAACACATTCTTCTCCCAGGCGCAGTCAGAGGGGAGGCTGGCTGCCAGCACCACAGTATTAAAAAAAAACAATCCTTTTTTGTTTCTTTTATGTAATTGTGGCTGCTCTGTGGAAGAACCTGATTCCACGTCCTGAACGTTTTCTTTTACGTGTTTATGTGTGTAGGTTTCAAATATGTATATAGCACATGTAGTGTCATCCTGATCCTTATCAGGTAAAATTACACTATCCGTTCCTTTCTTCCCATCTTTTTCTGGGTTTTTATCACTGTCCATTGTCAGCTGGCCAGTAGCCGCAAACAAGACCTGCCCGCACCACTACCATCTACTTGCCATCAATAAGAAAAAAGCTTCTGCTACTGACCAAGGGAGAGAAGAAATCCAGATGCACCCACAGATGAGCATATATCGGCACACCCAAAATAACCTGGGTGGAACATGTCATTTCAGTTTGAATGTACCACTCAGTCCCCTGACGCTAGCCGTTAGGAGAGCACCCTCAAACACAGTTCTTCGCACTGGAATTTTCTCTAGGAACAAAATCTGAGAGACAAGAGCCAGGAGTCCCTAAGGCAGGCAAATAAATCTGAACCAACAGGTAAATAATATATTGCAGTCACCTTTGTCCTGTTACTTTAATGCATGCACATGCAGACATGCACAGTTTCACAAGCTCTGCATATGCACTCCTCAATCAAGTATCATTTATATATACCATCTTCCACTGAAATCAAACCTCTAAGACTGCTGAAGCTAGGAAACATGTCGTGTGCTCAGAAAGAAACACCATGTATAGTCTATCAAATCTCTGGGACTTCTTGACTGCTTGGGAGGACCCAGATCCTCAGCTGTCCTTTCTAATCTGCAACTTGAAGTCAAGGCAAAGGCTGGCAGGAGGAGAATATAGGACACAACTGACTGCTTTTAGCCCATGTATTTTAATGCTAAAGTGCTTCTGTAACTGTATAAGAAGCATAGACAAAATTACGATAGGTCTGTGAATTCAGAATACCATCTTTATGGCACATGTATACCATAGGCCCAACTCTTCACTGAATCAAATTTCTATAAACCACTGCTGTGAATTTGGACTTTCACCTGTACCACACCCCACTTTCCCAATCTATCCCATCCTGGCAGTCTCACCACTCTGTAGGTGAGGATGCACTCCTACCCCCATGTGAGAGAGGACACAAAGGGACAAAGGCTAGAAATGAAGCTGGAGGAGTCCTCTCTTTCTTATATCATGTGTTAGGTAACTTGCCTGACACCAGCCAGACTGGCACCATCTAGAGCAGAAAATCAAGCCAGTGGATAAGGGCACGAGCTGGGGAGCTCAACCATCAATCCCTCCAGCCCTTGGTGCAGTCCCAGGCACAGTTTTGGCCCGGCCAACCAGCTCTCTCCCAAACCGTTCCCAAGCACAGTCCAGGGGACAGCATAGGCCAGGACTGTACCCAGTTGGTAGTTTGCATGTGGCCATATGGTTTTGGAGGGGAAAAAGGTTTATCTGTCACACCATGGCCAGACAGTGTTACTCAGTCACAAAGCAGAGTGCAGCTCCTTCCCCTGCCTGGTTTATTAAGCACAGACATGGCCACATGCCACACAGGCTTGTGCCTTGGGCTTTGGCCAGTGACCCAATGTACCTGCTGCTCTTTTGATCAGGACAGATCTCTGAGCCAGCCGTGCAAGTCCTCTCCTCCACTTCGTTCCAGTGCAAAGTCAAAAAGTCAAACTAACTTTAGTACGTGTGGCTTAAACCATCACATCTGACACTGAGCGGAGAAGTGTTGATGCAGCCAGTGCCAACTCCCAGCTGGGAGTTGAACCTGCCCCCAGGAGCATGTCCCCCTGCCTTGCTCCACCAGCCTGAAGCCCACCAGGTGAGCACCTGGGTGTACCCGAGTTGTAGACAGAGGGGAAGATGATGCCATGGTTGCCTGTTTCTCCACTGGAAGGGCTTCATTTTTACTTGACACAGCAGCAAGCAGAAGAGGTGCCCCATCTGGGCTGGCATCTGGGCAGCAGCAGCAGCCCAACCCCTGGCACATGGCCTCCACAGGATCCTCCTGCCCTCGCCCCAGCATGATGGCCCTCCCCTCCCTGCTCCAGCCAAGGAGGGCCTCAGATGTGACCACAGGGGTGCCGCAGGCCAGCTGAGGACTTTAATTGCCCCAACAGGTAGTGCATGAAGATAGACTGGGCTCAAGTCCAGGCTAAGCATACGCTACAGGCATACCCTCAGCGAGTCTGTGGCACAGCCATGAAATGAAGCTGCATGTCCTGAGGCCACCGGTCCTTCCTTCCTTAGCCCTGTATTCCTGAGAATATAAACTAAACCTTGCAACGGCAGGAGACCAGCAGCATTCAGTTATTTTGTTTTAATTTTATAAAAATGAAAAGATGAGGGTCTTCAGCCTTGTCATGGTTTAGCCCCAGCCGGCAACTAAGCACCACGCAGCCACTCGCTCACTCCCCCTCCCGCAGTGGGACGGGGAAGAGAATTGGGAAAAAAAACTCGTGGGTTGAGATAAACACGGTTTAATAGGACAGAAAGAAAGAAGGGAACAACAATGATAATACCAACAAAGGAATGTACAAGAACAAGTGATGCCCAATACAGCAATTGCTCACCACCTGGCGATCAACAGCCTGTCCCCGAGCAGCGATTTCCACCCCCCGGCCAACTCCAGTTTATGTACTGGGCATGACGTTGTATGGTAGGGAATATCTCTTTGGCCAGTCTGGGCCAGCTGCCCCGGCCGTGCCCCCTCCCAGCTCCCCGAGCCCCCCCAGCCTGCTCGCTGGCAGCCCAGCACAAGAAGCTGGACTGTCCTTGACTGCTCAGCAACAACCCAAAACATCAGCACATTATCAACAGTTTCTCATCCCAAATCCAAAACACAGTCTCACACTGGCTTCTGTGAAGAAAACCAGCTCTATCCTGGCTGAAACCAGGACAAGCCTGCACAGCTGATCTGCTGCATTTTACTTCCTGCGTTCTCCAGCAGAGAAACCCAACCTCTCAGGAGGCTGCATTAGCAAGCAACCCACCTCAGAGGCAGCACCTCCCATTCCTCCTCCACCGCCTGGGCAGCACAGCATCTTCTCTCCACAGCTTTGAGCTGAGGAAAGCCGGTGGTTTACAGGCAGTACAGAAACCTGTACTGTGCACTCCTCTCATTTTCTTTGGAATCCAGTGTCAGGTGTAGTCCTGCTTTCCAATGGGATGTGAAAGAGTTTAGGAAGAAAGTTAAAGAATGTTTCTTATATCTACCTAAGAAACATTCAGGTCCTGTTATGTTCTAAGGGAGGCCATTGGCACAGGAGAGAGATCAGGACTGTTCCAATGGGGCAGCTCCTATGTTCCCAAGCAGGCCAGAAGAGATTGCAGAGAAAAGCAAACATTGCAAAAACCTTTTGCAATGCAAAACTCAGCAAACAACTGCAAACTGTTTGTGGTAAGGCAGAGAAATTGCTTGAATGGGTTTTGAACCCTTTTCCTTCTTCCTAATAATGAGCATTTTCTTTTTTGCAAGCATGCTCCTGGAATGAGAAGTCTCATAGTTTAGGGATATGTTCACACTGGGAACATGCACGTGACCTTTCAGATCACATTCCTCCTATTTATAAGAGTATTAGTCATCCACTTAGAGAGCAGAACTAATACCATGTTTGTTAAATGACTAAATGCGCACTATGAATAATCAGCGGTGGGTACTTAAAACCACAGTTATATCCAGGAGCACACAGAGAACCCATAGCTAGCACACGTTTAGACAAAGCACAAATAATACTACTGCATGCAAAACGCATTTGAAAGACAATATGAAGACAGTTCACTCAGAGGAAGAAAGGGCTAAATTCATCAGATGATATATTATTTTCCAGAGATAGTTCATCTAGTTATTTAGACTTATAGGATAGCTGGCAAGAGTGGGTGACAACTGAAGACTTAAATTTGAAAAAAGTCCAGGCAGACCTGTAAGATGAAGAGGATAGAGCACAACTCCGCTGGAGCTTGGCCATTACACTACACAGAAAATGTCAGGAGCGTCGTACTACAAGTTTGCAACTTTGTCATTGGCAAAACACGAGGTTTAGGAGCTCTGAGTAATGCCTAACTTGTCAAGTAACACGTTGCTCAACTTAGCTTCAGGGAAAGCACAATACAAAGCGTTATTGGCCCCAACACGTTTGTGAGTCCCAGCCAACACGAGTAAACTTTCTGTCCCTCAGATCTTACCAGTGCCCCCAGCAAAGTGCCACAAGCAGTATCAGTTCCTGGGTCAGGAGAAACGGTACTTGCCAGGTGCTGAGGACTGCCCTGCTCTGCATGCAGTACTATCAGCGCTTTGGGAAGCATTTAGCAGGACAAGATAGATGTACTCAGTGCACTCAGACCATTTTGGTGAAACCATATTAGTGCATATATCTGGCAGGAGAAAATCTGGAGGAGAGGAAGAGCGAAGGACAAAAAGGTGGGAGGAACAGGAAGAGAAAGCATAGACAGCATGGTGAAAAATGAAGATACAAGCAGGCTACATGCCCCTGTATAAAGGAAACACAGAAGCAGGCTGGGCTGTGTGAGCTCCACATTTCTGAAAGCAGGAAAAATAGAAGTGGGAACAGCAGTGCAAAGAATTTATGAGGGTTTTGAAGAATGATGTGCAAACTACGGGCTGGAGCACAGAGAATTAAAGGACTTTGACTCCGAGTTCCCACCTGCCCCTCAGTTTCGCATTAAAATCCAATTAAGTGCTTCCACACTGCACAGGATGGCGTTGGGGGGGACACTGGGATGCCTGGCTGCACTACACTTTTGGCCAAACCCTCTTAGGGTGAGGATGGACACTATCAGCAGGAGGTGCCTGGCTGTAGTCACACGGCAGCGTCAGGGAGCTGCCCCTGCCAGCAAACCTCTCCGGTGGCAGCATGACCCCCGAAGAGACGAGCGCCAAGCCAGAGGCAGCAGACGAAAGGTTCGGCGAGGAGGTGGCAGCTAAAGGTGCAAATATCACTTCCTCATTGCAGCCTCCGTGAATGACCCTGCCTGTGCAATACAGAGGATGTTTTGAATGGCAGAGCACAGGCAGTGAATCAGTTTATAATCACTGCTGGTGTGTCCCGGCCTCAGCGTATCATCAAGCTTGCCTTTGGGTCAAGGAACCATCTGAGTCTGAATCATCGCCACACGGGTTTCTCCTAGCGCAGGCTGGCATGGCTGGTGAGCAGAGCTAACTGAACGTGCTCTCACCATTTCACCCATGGTTTGGGAGTGCCTGCAAGGCTGGTGCTTGCAGCTTTGCCGTACAGACCCTGGCAGGATGGAGATCACGTAGTCTGTTGGGCCCTATGCAAAAGTCAAATCGCTAACCATGTACGTTATCACTGTTTCCTTAAAAACTCCTCAGGGGTCAAAGGGTTAGCACTTTCCCGAGCTAGAACAATGTCAGTAGCAAGCCAGGGCCTCCAAACCACAGAATAATTGAGGCTGGAAGGGACCTCCGGAGGTCACCTGGTCTGAGACCCCACTCAAGGCCAGGTTTGAATGCCCCCATCCTTATCCTCGGAGTCTGAGCCGCCAACACGGAAGAAACGGAAATCCCGTGCAAGCCACAGGAGCACTTGTCCTGGTGGGGCCCAGCTGAGATCAAACAGGTGAGGAGAGAGCATGAAGGGAAAGACCAGCAAAACCAGAGGGGGACAGAGAGAGACGGCATGTTTGCTTCCTCTGCTGCCAAGATGGAGGCAGGAAGGGTGGTGTAGGGGCATTGCTCCTTTCTCCTGGTTTGCCGCACGTGCACCAAAGATCCTGCTGTGCAAAGGAGCCACCTCGTGACACCACGGAGGCAAAGTAAGAGCCAAGGTTCCAAAGTAAAAGCCAAGGTTGCCACAGCTGGAAGAGGGAGCGTAGTCCTGGCTCCACCCTGCCTGCACAGTCCTTCCTTCCCAGGTCTGGAGAGGGGTGGAGGGAAGGGGGCAACCCTCATTCCTCTCTAGGCCAGATGGGGGAAGGACTCACCAGGTCTCACCCCCACCCTGTCACTAATATCAAATAATAATAGTATTTAGCACTTCCATAATTGCCTTTGCACTCTGATATCACAGACACAGCTGAATTGGAAGTCATTAAGATCATTATAACAAGCTTCAGTGGATCCTTTCAATCGGAGGCATTATTTAGCCAGCCCTCATTTTCGTGGTTACATCTGAATAAGCACTCTGCATTGAGGTGAGGTTCACTGATGAGACACTTCGGCACAAAGGCAGTCTCCTACTTGCAAAGGCAGAATAAGTGTCATTATGCATCATGTTTTACCAGACTTCAAAATGCCAAGGAAGGTAAGTCAGGTTACAGCTGACTCCACCTTCAGCTTTTAAGAGCTGCAAAACTCTTCCCATGGACTAGCAGTTGGGGAAGGTCTGCCATGACCTCCTACATGCAGCAGCCGTTTCTCAGCATTCTGGAGGCCTTCAAAGGTCAATACAAGCAGCCATTAGAAGCCCTCACTGCAGGTGCCAATTCAGCAAGAAGTCGTATTAAAGTGGAGGGGGCAGGCGGCCAGCAGCTCTGGGAGCACCTCGTAGGGAGAACAGGAAAACCGTGCTGACCTAGTGAAGGTGCTGGCAAAGACTTGGGTTGCTGGCCTGAGCTCAGGCGGAGGGGCACGTGGACGTATGGCTGGGCTGGACTGGGCACTGCCGTGTTCAGAGCCGTCTGCACAACAGAGACCTGCTGGTCCTGGGTCTATTTTCAGCTTCGCTGAAGACTTCTTTGTTTGGCTTTTCAATAAGAAGCAATTAAGGGCCCCTTTAATTGTGGTTACCTCAGTTCCCTGTTCATCAATGCAAATAAAGGCACTTAATTTCTCCCATTTTTGTTTGTGCTTTATGTTTGGGCTGTGAATCCCTTGGGAAAACATCAAGGGCTTCTAGGTGTACCTGTCTTATTAATAATAAAAGTAATGTGCTGTTTTTGTCATTGAAGTAGGAGGAAATGTAGGCACACGGAACAAACACTTGTATTGCAATATCTTATGTTTAAAAAAAAAAAAGAACAAAAAGATAATAGAGTGCAATACTTTGACCAAGAGCAAAGGTAAAATCACAGCAGCTGACTCAGTGTAACAGAATGGACTTAATAGAGTTGGCAACCTTTCAACCTGCCTTCTTGGGAACTTGAACATGGGAATATGTTAAGAGTAGCATAACATATCCAAAACACTGCCTGAATGAAAAAAAGGAGTTACTGTTGGGCAAAAGCATTCTTTTCAGCAGCAAGGAAGTTCTAGCAAAGCATGAGCACAAACTTGGGTTTAGTTGCTGGTGGCTCAGTTACTGTCAACATTACAAATAAACCAAATGAAGGCAGAGAATCTAACCCTGCACTGCTGGCCCCAAATACAGCTAGAACGCTGTGACCTAACAGTTCAATCCATCCTCCAGAAACAGGTAAAAACACAAGATTTGGACAAGATCCAAACAAGCTTCAGCGCAGTTTAGAAATACAGTTAAGACATAAAGCTGCTTCTCTATTTCAAGACAAACTGGCTGTTACAAAAAACATTGAGGAGCAATGACATTTCCTGAGCCCTGGTTGCATCTGCAGTGGAAAGGAGTTTCCCATGGTGTTTCCTTAATTAGCACGAATATGCTGACAACCTTCTCCATGCTGAAATCAAGCCATAGGCCACTAAAAAGTTGATCTATCTACGCATCCAGATCTACCACATGCTGAGCCAACATGTTTCAATGCTGTAATCAGTACTCAGATTATAACATGGCTTTGTCATGCATCCAGTTGCTGAAACAGACTTTGATGTCCCAACACGAAACCTATTTGTCTTGCAGTCAGCAAATAGAAAAAATGCCAATATATACATTAGATGTTTTGCAAGTGCTGGGATTTTGTGCTGGCATTTATTGGATCATTTTGACCACTACAAGAATTTATAAATATGACCCAGTTGACTTAGAGAAATAACATGATTGGAAGGCCAGATTCTAAGTTTGTTTAATCTGAAATAAACAGGGAATAACTCATTTGGCATCCAGTAATTGACTCTGGTTTCACCATGGAGCGATCAAGGCCACAGTTATCTCTTTACGCAGTTCGATCTGAGTTTAGTCCTTTTTAACAGGACATGTTATAATACAATCAAGCAGCAGTCAAACAGAAAAGACAGCATGCCAATACAGTAAATATTGTAGTATCAGCCTTAGGAAAAAGTTTAGCAACCTTATGACAGGTAGGGTTTAAGTGTGTGAACCCGAGCCTTGTTCCTCAGACAATTTTTGCTTTGTTGGCAATGCAGCTGGCAGGACTAACTCTAAAAGCAATTTATGCCTGGCCAGCTCATAGCTAATTCTGAGTGAAAGCTGTGGCAGCTAAGCTGTTTCTTCCTGGCCAAGGCAGCCAATTTTCTGCGGCTGGTTCAGTAAGCTTGCTGCCTGCTGTGCGGACGGGACACTGCAACGTGCCGGTGTGACTGGTCCGACCCCTCCTCCCACGTTTCGGCTGTCCCTACAGTAGTGCATCCCATGGCACGCCGCACCACGGGCTGCTGCTCTTGGTAGGCGTCTTCCAGGAATTCACCTCCGTCATTACTGGTCTGTGGCGTCACAGCCTCCATTTTCCCAGAATCACTTGGCAGCATCGTGGTCTGGAAAGCATGGCAGGTAGCCCTGCCAGCATAGTTGCTGCTTGGAAAATCTGCCCTCTGGACATAAGCTGGGCATCTCACTGGTTACCTGCTATACCTGGATAGCTGGATACAAGGTCACAGTTGTGAGAGTAACAAGAATATGTCTTTGATGACATTGACACAAATTACCTATAGTTTCTTGAAAAAAAAAAAAAAAAAAAAAAAAAAGCCAGAAAGTGATGCCCCATGAAGAGCAAATTAGATCCCATTTGGTGTCCCGTCACCTGTAGAGAAAGGTTTGAATGTCACTGAGTTCTGTGCCTGCGACTGTCACCCAGCCTAAAATGAACAAAACCAGGCTGATAGTTACATCCATAA